>NW_019396376.1:204536-207532 GCF_000591075.1 Eurytemora carolleeae | reverse complement strand
ATACAGGGTGTCCCAAAAAACATGGGAATTCAGTGACGAATTCGATATCGTCTTTGTTATGAATTAGCATTTTAATACCTAATTTCAAAAGCCATAATAATATTATGTCTGCTAGAGTTTATTTTATGAAAAGGGTTAAAGATGTGTCTATAATGTCTCCGCAAAATGAACAGTGAAGACGGACAAGTTTACTCTGTTTGTATTCTGCAATTTTCTTGTTTACTAAGTACAACCGTATGCAGTCAAAACATAAACAAACAAAATGTGAACATAGCAGACGAAACTCTTACAGATTACAGCTTTCTTAGTATAGGTATCACTATACCAAATCAAAGAATTATTTAAAAAGACGATATCGAATTCGTTACTGAATTCCCATGTTTATTGGGACACCCTGCATATAAACGGGAAAAATAATTATAAATTGAAATCATTATAAATCAATTCAAGCTACAATTCGCACAATGTTTGTAAATGGAAAAATTTAAGAATACATTTAAAGCATTGCATTTTAAAAGTAAGATTGTGACAAAAACCAGTCCCCCCTTCCGTTGACCCCCCAAGATACCCCACTGTGCGCCTCCCTTCTCATTCACTTCTATACAATCTGCAGACATTTATTCTCACTTTTCTTCATCTCTCCAACCCTTTGATGTTTGATTACTCGGAGTAAAAAGTAATTAGTTCCTTTAAAGGTGAATCTACAAGAAGCCAACACTCTCCTGGATCAAATAATGAAGGGTCTAAATGATTATCTCGAGAAGAAAAGATTATTCTTTCCTCGATTCTTCTTTCTCTCCAATGACGAACTTCTCGAGATTCTGAGTGAAACGAAAGGAAAGAAATACAAAATAGAAGATGAAAATAGATTGGTTTCGATTGTTTTTAGAAAATTAGGTTTTCTAGAAGAATGAGTCATTAATAAGACAATGAACACATTTTGTTGCCTGTCTCTAAAGTCTAAACTATTTAATTTCTAAAATATGAACTAGCTAAATACTGATAATGCCCCCTTGTTCTTTAATGTTGTATTGTGAACTGATATTGTCCCCTCGTTCTTTAATATTGTATTGTGCACTGATATTGTCCCCTTATTCTCTAATATTGTATTGTGAACTGATATTGTCCCCTTGTTCTCTAATATTGTATTGTGAACTGATATTGTCCCCTTGTTCTCTAATATTGTATTGTGAACTGATAAGATCCCTTGCGAGTACAGCCTCATGTCAGAAAGTGCTTTGAAGTAAGTAAAACTACCATTATCCTAGATTATAGTAACCATACCCTACCCTGCAGTATTCTTCTTCATTAGCCTTTAAATGGACTTATCACGTTTTTAGCAATTCATTTTTTAAAATCCCATGAGAAATTCACATTTTCGCGCTTTTAACCTTTATTTAGCATCTTTTTTCATTGGACACAACTATGATTTTTAAACGTTACAGCATACCAAGATTTTGTTCATATATCAGTATTGAGTTTTCTGCAATTTCATAAAGATTAAAGTTTAATAAAGGAACTGTTATGATTTATTGATGACATTTCTGAAATTAAGTTTTTCAAGTTTAAGCTGGGAATCCCTTTAAGTTTAGGAACTGGGTTCTTTTTTATATCTTTATCAGAGTGCAGACTAACATTAACAACTCAGGGTGATATTCCCCTCCACCCCTTTCTAAGAAGTAAATACCTTTATAGAGATTTTTAATTCTATTATACAATGTTCACTGCTATTATAAATTCCTATCAAGGTTGTACAATAAGGTTGGTTACTCTCGATGTACTCCGATGTATGGAAAATGTCGTTTCCTAAGATAGATAGGTAAAAACTGCATATGACGTCACTGATTATAGAGGCTAGAGTGACGTCATATGAGGTTTTTATATTTCTACCTTAGGAGACAACATTTTCCGTACATAGGAGTGCATCAAGGTTTACCAACCTTATTCTACAACCTTGATTACAATAAATATTTACCGAAGTATTTTCCACTACTTGGCATCTACATTGAATCATGCATGTCATTTAAAAAAAATCGTATCTTTGTATTTACTTATCATTTAAAAAATGTCTAGGGTATTGATCATCTGGAGTTTGTTGAAGATGCTCTGGGCCATCAGAATATCAAGGCTATGGTCTCATCCTTGGATGAATCAGTTGCTTTCTCCAATATCATTCATCCACAGGTATATGTATAATCTGAATATCATATTCATAGCTCATATTCTTGTTCATCCATTGTGGTTGGTGATATCATATTCTTAGCTCATATTCTTATTCATCTATTGTGATTGGTGATATCATATTCATAGCTCATATTCTTATTCATCCATTGTGATTGGTGATATCATATTCATAGCTCATATTCTTATTCATCCCTTGTGATTGGTGATATCATATTCATAGCTCATATTCTTATTCATCTCTTGTGATTGGTGATATCATATTCATAGCTCATATTCTTATTCATCTATTGTGATTGGTGATATCATATGCATAGGTTATATTCTAATTCATCCAATGTGATTGGTGATATCATATTCATAGCTCATATTCTTATTCATCCATTGTGATTGGTGATATTATATGCATAGGTTATATTCTTATTCATCCATTGTGATTGGTGATATCATATTCTGTGTATTCTTTAAGAATGAAGAAGAAATACATCTTATTGTTGATTCATTATGGTTTAAGATTTAAGCTTACAAGTACCCTAGTTCAAAAATATAAACGAAATTCTACACTTTCTTTAAATTTACTCTATAAATAATGTTCTAGGATGCTAAGGGAATGGTTGAAAAGTGGCTTCTACAGGTAAACTCTACAATGCCTAACTCTGCTCATGGTTCATCTTTAAGACTGTATTGCGTTATTTCAAGTGACCTTTCATTTATAAAGAGTCATGTCCGATTTACAACCGTACCCTTTACACCTTTGTCCGGTAGATACATAACAGGGGCGTATTCGGGATTAAGTCCAGAAGGCGGGGGGGGGG
>NW_019396376.1:203627-204221 GCF_000591075.1 Eurytemora carolleeae | reverse complement strand
TGGGGGGGGGGAGGGGGGCCTTCCTATCAATTCTGTGTACACCCCTACTCAGCTTATCCTTGCTAATTTAATTCTTTAGAAACATGAAACATGCCAAGTTGATATAAAGATTTTTAAATTTACATTTTTACAAATCTCCCTTTCCAGCCTGGGGCATGGTATACTAAAGTAAATTGTATAATAGATTGAAATCTTATGTGTTTTCCTTTATAAATTCTTTTAAGAACGTGCTATTGAGAAGAACAATATTGAGTTGAATTAAAATATGTAAGTAATCAGATATTGCTATTCTCATACTTGAGCGTCATATCAAAACTAGAGAAGCGAGATGGTCACAAAGTCGCACCAGTGATATAGATATGATGTTACTTTCTCCCTCTGTCTAGTTGGCAGTGAGGGATAATTATTGTTGTTTTTTGTTCTGTTGAGCTAAAATAATATAAATATTTTCGGTTGAACTGAAACAGATATATATTTGGTGTTCTGTTGAGTTAAAATATTATAAATATTTTCGTTTGAGCTGAAACAGATATATATTCGGTGTTCTGTTGAGCTAAAATATTATAAATATTTTCGTTTGAACTGAAACAGATA
>NW_019396376.1:140201-203534 GCF_000591075.1 Eurytemora carolleeae | reverse complement strand
TGGTATATTCAGTTGAACTAAAATATAGATATGATCGGTTGAACTAAAATATAGAAATGATCGGTTAAACTGAAATATTGATTTATTCAGTTGAACTGAAATCTAGATATGTTTGGTTTGCTTTAAATGTGGATATGACCTGTTCCACTAAAATATAGATATTGCAGGTTGAATTGAAATAGGAATTGTTGGTTGAATAAAAATAGGTCTGTTCGGTTGAATAAAAATAGGTATGTTCGGTTGAATAAAAATAGGTATGCTCGTTTGAATTGAAATATAGGAATGTTCGGTTAAATTGCTGGTATTTGGTTTGATGATGTAAAAAATGTAGGATAAGCTCAGTGGAGCAAATCAGAGGCTTTAGAGTATACTTTCCAACCTATTTACCATTGTTTATACTTTTTAAATATTTAAATATATATCTCACATTAGAATATAGTTTATAAATACTTTTCCAACCTATCTCCCATTGTTTATACTTTTTAAATATATAAATATATATCTCACATTAGAATATAGTTTAAATATACTTTTCCGACCTATTTCCCATTGTTTTTACTTTTTAAATATATAAATATATACCTCACATTAGAATATAGTTTATATACCTTGTTTCCCTGTATGCATTATCATATGAATTATGCAAAGTAAGTTTATGAAATTTGTTACATCTTGTATTAGCGGTAAAAGGTTATAGTAAAGAATGGTAATAGACAAATTATATACATGTACCAATTGCCTTACTCCAACAAGTTCTTTTAAGTCTGTATCAATCCAGATACAATCTGCTCTTGAACTCTTTAGTCTGTATCGTACAGATACAACTCATCCTAGAACTCAATATGTTCTACAATAATACCTTAGTATGTATCGTACAGATCCAACTCGCTCTTGGACTCATGCTCTCTAAAAGAGAAATAATACGTGTCTAAAAGTAATAAAGCAAGGTTCATGTCCAACTAATCTATATTTTGGGAGTTTTGGATTTTAAAGCACCCTTGTATTACATCCCTTGTATTACATTCCTTGTATTATATCCCTTGTATTACATCCCTTGTATTACATCCCTTGTATTACATCCCTTGTAGTACATTCCTTGTAGTACATCCCTTGTAGTACATCCCTTGTAGTACATACCATTAGTACATTCCTTGTTGTACATTCCTTCTTGTACATCCGTTGTTAGTTCATCTATCGTAGTTATTCCTTGTAGTACATCCCTTGTAGTACATACCTAATTAGAACATTCCTTGTTGTACATTCCTTCTTGTACATCCCTTGTTAGTACATCCCTTGCAGTACATCCCT
This sequence comes from Eurytemora carolleeae, assembly GCF_000591075.1. NCBI lineage: Eukaryota > Metazoa > Arthropoda > Copepoda > Calanoida > Temoridae > Eurytemora > Eurytemora carolleeae. The sequence continues at coordinate 202,226 of NW_019396376.1, read as the reverse complement.
TGTAGTACATCCCTTGTAGTACTTCTCTTGAAGTAAATCCCTAGAAGTACAACCCTTGAAGTACATCCCTTGTAGTACATCCATTATAGTGCATCCCTTGTAGTACATCACTTGTAGAACATCCCTTATAGTACATCCCTTTAGTACATTCCTTGTTGTACATCCCTTGTTGTACATTCCTTGTTGTACATCCCTTGTAGTACATCCCTTGTAGTACATCCCTTGTAGTACATCCCTTATCTCTATATATATATATAATGTTGTTATCTCTGTTTGTTTGTTTGGTTGTCCGATCATAATTCAGAAACCCTTGGACAGATTTGCCCCAAATTTTGATTGGGGACCTTGGGAGAACCACGGGAATGTTTTAAGTGGAGTGGGTCGACCGTGCAACGCTCGGTTCCCAAGCTAGTAGAGTATAAACTTGTAAGAATTGTTATTTTAAATAAAATGTAAGCTCTAGTTTAATTGCCAATGACTGTCATGCCAAATTTTAGTAAATCGAATACGTCAATTTCCAATTAAGCTAAAGAATCAGCTAATCTTTTTTAAAAAAATCAGAACTCCCTCTGCGTCATATTTTTTTCAAGAAACAAAGAAATTGAATTTTTGAAACAAGCTCAAATTTTCTAATCCTTATATTTTGCAACCTGATAGCGTAAACCTTTGATTTTTTAAACCTAGTGTTGTGTAATCAAACATGAAAAATTCATAGTTTGAAATATCAAGGTTTTCGAAATTATCCTACAATGATGTAGGGATTAGAAATTCAGAGTTTGTGGCAAAGAGACCTATTTCCTTTAATGCTTGTTTACAAGTTTTATTTTCCATCTTCTTAATTATAAATTCTTCCAAGCGACATATTAATTTTTCTCACTTTTTTGTCTAGAGTTTTATTTTATTTTTTTTACCTTTTTCTTTTCTTTTACTTTATGTTTATTTTGATTTCTGTAAATACTATAGTCTTTATATTTTCTTGTTTATTTATAACATATACAATCTCGAAATGTATTACAACTGCCCATTCATAAGTTTACTCAACTGTCTCAAAATCATAATTCTCTGACTGTCATAGTTCTTCATCTTTACCCTTTATACCCCCCCCCTTCCCCTCCAGCACTTTACTAAATTAAAGTCCAATAGTTATAACCACTAACCATGTATAAAAGTCAAAGAGAATAGAATATATATTAGAGTGGAATTTAGCTCGGTATGAATTTTGCCAGTCCCTTTCAGCCTGAAAGGGAGTTTAAAGTGTAGAAATCATGTAAATGTTTACAAATTATATGCAGTAGAGTACATTAATACATTAATTAAAAACATCTTAAAGCAATGTTCATGAGTTCATGATCTGAATCCGGATCCGGACCCATTTTTTTCCAGTGTGAATCCAGGATCCGCATACAAATTAATTCTTAGCACTGCTCTAAACACACAAAATCTTGTTAAGTTTTATCTGTATCCCCCTCATAGTGAAGCAAAGGTTGGAGAAATATGGAAAAGTTTAATGTTTTTATCCTTTTCTGTTATCTTATTGCCTGGATACAGATGTGGTAGAAAGGTGGGACTAGGAGGTCATTTATTCAATTGATGTGATCATTAGCCACGGATATATTTCTTCTTACAAACTTGGATTGCTTTTAGTTCAGATGAGGATTGTTCTATTTGTGTAGATAATTCAGTTCAGGGGAGGACTGTTCTATTTGTGTAGATAATTCAGTTCAGGGGAGGATTGTTCTATTTGTGTAGATAATTCAGTTCAGGGGAGGATTGTTCTATTTGTGTAGATAATCCAGTTCAGGGGAGGATTATTCTATTTGTGAAGAGAATTCAGTTCAGGGGAGGATTGTTCTATTTGTGTAGATAATTCAGTTCAGGGGAGGATTGTTCTATTTGTGAAGAGAATTCAGTTCAGGGGAGGATTGTTCTATTTGTGAAGAGAATTCAGTTCAGGGGAGGATTATTCTATTTGTGTAGAGAATTCAGTTCAGGGGGGGGGGGTTCTATTTCTGTCGAGAATTGAGTTCAGGGGAGGATTGTTTTTTTTTCTGTAGAGAATTGAGTTCAGGGGAGGATTGTTTTATTTCTGTAGAGAATTGAATTCAGGGGAGGATTTTTCTATTTATGTAGAGAATTCAGTTCATGGGAGGATATTGTTCTATTTTTGTAGAGAATTGAGTTCAGGGGAGGATTTTTCTATTTATGTAGAGAATTCAGTTCAGGGGAGGCTATTGTTCTATTTCTATAGAGAATTGAATTCAGGGGAGGGGTTTTCTATATGTGAAGAAAATTGTTTGTGTAGAAATTTCAGTTCAGGGGAACATTTTTCTATTTTTGCAGACATTTGAGTTCTGGGAAGGATTGTTCTAATTGTGTAGAGAATTGAGTTCAGGGGAGGATTGTTTCATTAACATGGTGGAATCAGTTTAGAAGAAAATTATTTAGTATATGATTCAATACATGGAGTGGAGGTTTTATTTATTTAATTTTATAAACTGATGTAAAAAAACTAGTGTTGCAAAATTGCAAACTATAACATTTTAAAAATGCCTCTCTAATAAGTTAAATTTCTGATAATGTCATTAAAAAAATCATGATAAAACTTCCATGTTTATGGCAATCTTTAACTTATACAAAGGAAGTAAGTTATCATTATCCTTTATATAAAGGCATTAATGCTGTATATGTATATTGCCCTCTATTGATAGTTACTTAACCAGACAACTAGATAGAAAGATAGAGCTTGCTTACTCTATACATAATATCAATAGGATATATAAAGAGTAGAAGGGTGTATACAGAATACCTTTCAGGGGGAAAGAGGTGGAATAGAAATAACATTGTATAAGATGGAAATTTGGATACTAGAGGGTTCAGGACAGGTATAGTATAGGAAGGAGTGGGGAGTCCTATTATTTAGTATCTTGGATATCTGGATACTAGAGGCTTCAGGACAAGTATAGTATAGGGAGGAGTGGGGACTCCTATTATATTAGTATCTTGGATATATGGATACTAGAGGGTTTAGGACAGGTATATTATCAAATAGTTATTTTTTGTTAGAGTAGAAAAATTTGCTATATATATTATTAAACATTTTTTAATAATTTTCAACAGTTGTAATTTTCTCCATCAAGTTATTGATTCTTGTATTTAGGCAATTATCCTAGTATCCTAGTATCCTAGTATCCTAGTATCATAGTATCCTTGTATCTTAGTATCCTTGTATCTTAGTATCCTAGTATCCTATTATCCTAGTATCATAGTATCCTTGTATCTTAGTATCCTAGTATCCTAGTATCATAGTATCCTTGTATCCTATTATCCTAGTATCCTAGCATCCCAGTATCTTAGCATCCTAGTATCCTAGTATCCTTGTATCCTTGTATCCTAGTATCCAATTATCCCAGTTTAAATCTGAATTAACATTTTTTTATAAAAGGGCGCTTAACTACAACGATTGATCTCGACATCCACTATGACAACATTAAAATATGAGATCCCTTAATATTAACGTGTTAACTGTTGCATCTGAAAATGAAGGTTAATCTAAATTTGGTGAAGAAATCTTAAAATCCTAAATTTTTTCAGTGATTGAACACTAAATTTAATTCATAATTATAGTTTCATTTTTCTGAAAGGAACCGTAAGCGTAATTTCTAGTGATCCTTCTTGCAAATATGGCAATGCCAGAATGTGGAAGATAACGTTATTTTTCTAGATTTAAAAGATTTCTATATGGTTTCCTGCAGTAGAAATGCATGAGTCACTGCCGTAGACAAAACTGTTCTTTAGTGTACTGTTGTAAATCAGACATTGCCGTCTTTGCATGGATGGTCACGTAATATTACAGTTCATTTAAACACTATTCTGAAACACGATTGATATAGTTTTAAGGCAACATAAAACAAATAACGTTCTCAGTTTTTTTGGCTTCCGATAGTTTTCGTTTTTATTTTTTTATTGTCAACAAAACATTCAGGTCAGGTTTTCAATGAAGTGAAACCTGTGAAAATATTGTAAATTTAGGTCTGGAGATTTGAACAAGTTGGCAGGTAAATATTCAGAACAGCTGGCGGCCATTGTGGAGACAGTGAAGCGAGGCCTTTCTCCAAAAGCCAGGTAAAAACTGAATCCTAATGTTAACCATAGCCTTTATATATATATATAATATTTGATATAATTAAAGTAAGATGTATTTAAGTATACGTTACAATTCCAGATATCCTATCAAAATATCCTTCAGTATTTTGTAGTTGTTTTTTCTGAAACTAAACTCTCAAAGATGCTTTACAAATATTTATTTATCTACAAACAAATAGATTTAAAAAACTAACTTTACAAAATACAATATTTTTAGGAAGACTCTTGAAACCTTGATTACTATTGATGTACACGCTAAGGATATTATTGATAGTCTAGCAAAGGAGAATGTTACATCAGTCTCAGCTTTCTCTTGGAGTAGTCAGATGAGGTGTTTAATTTATTTATTTTAAAAAATGGTCACATCGCAGCATAAAATTTTATGTATAGGCTATATATGTACAGACCTTCAAATATCATTTTGGAATATCTCCAAGAACAGAATACTGAACTAAACTTGTAAATGTACACTACAGTTAACAATCAACTAGCCACAAACTAACCAATTGGCCATTTAACCAACAGAAACAGTCAACCAATTTTAAATGCAGAAACCAACGAATCAAGCTGCCAGTTTGAAAGCTATATCACCAAAAAACAAACATACATTGGCCATGCAATAAAAAAAATGTCTACAAACCAGCAAAGCAACTAAATATGTATCTAACAAAACAATCAACCAACCAACGAACGAACCAATCTACTAATCAATTAAAAACATCCAACCGATGAACTAACATAGCCATCAGCTAACAAATCAATCAATTAACCAATCATTATGAATTAATCAAACAAACCACTATTAAATCAATCAATCAACCAACTAACCAAGCAATTAAGTCACAGAAAGACATACTAATTAGTCAGTCAAAGTTTAGCTATTCAACAATCAACCAAAACTCATTTTTTTTATTTTTCTGGTTGAGGAGGAAACATTTTATTTTATTATTTGATTTATAAAGTTTTCTATAAAATCTTGTGCTTGTTGAAAGAGTAAAAGTTCTGTCCAATCCATCAACAATGTTATGGATATGGAAATTACAACGCCAAAGACCAAGGAAAAATATTTTTCCCTCAAAAGTCAAATTAATTTGTTTTCTTTTTGATCTAAAATAGGCAATTTTTAAAATTGAATATTAAGACAAAAATAAAATAAATCCGTGAAACCAAAAACTAATNTACACAAAGGATGTTTAAATACACAAAATATCATATATTTAGAGATTGATTTGGATAGAACACTGAACCAAACAAAAGGACGTAAATCTATTTAGACATTTCTGAAACCATTTTTAGAAATTCGTAATATCTTTAATAATATTTTCATTTAGAGTAATGTCATGGTTGAGAATATAGGAATTCAAGCTTATAAGTGCGTAATTTATTTTAGTTTGATTTAAACAAGTAAAAGATAAAGTAAAGTAAAGTAAAGTAAAGATTTTAAAGTTTTAAAATGAAAGGAAAAATATATCTCTAAACAATTGAATTAGAAAATTAAAAATTGAATTTAGAATTAAAAATTAAATTTAAAATTGAAAATTAAATTTAAAAATTAAAAATTAATCAATTAACAAATAAAATTAAAAATTTATTTGACCTGCAACTTTTGTCGCCAATTTAGCCAAATATAGAATAAAATTGTACTCTAGGAATAAATCTAGAAAAACATGATGCACATTGATCCAGACTGTAGGAAAAAGTTGCATACATTTTATAGAATTGGTCTTTTTGAAAGGATTGCACTGCTAATAAAAAGATATCAATCCTTTGCGCTTCGAGTTATGATAACACAGCAATGTATTTTTACGCTTTTAATTTATTCTACAGTGAAAATCTTAATAACGAATACATCGGAAGAATTTATCAAATGTCGTCTTGACAATGTTTCAATGAGTTTTATACTATATTTCGTAAATTTCAGTATTTCCAAAAATAAAGAAATAGCCATGAATATGTGAGAACAGTTTTAAAGAGTTCCATATAATCATTTAATTAAAAAACTAAATATCTGCAACATTCCATTATCAGAAAGTGAAGAATACGACATTTGATGAATTCTTTCGATGTATTCGTTATTAAGGGTATCACTGTATATAAATCAATTTTGGTCTATAAAAACGAGTTTTCATAATATCCTAATTTTTTGTAGAATATAAAATTTCAATATAAAATACCCATGATACACATTTGCATTTGTATTATTACTGTACAGATTGTACATTAATTGGTACTTTGAGTACTCATGCAGGGCAATGAGTGGCATACTTATGCTGTACAATGAGTGGCACTTTTAGTACTTTTGCTGTACAGTGAGTGGTACTTTCAGTACTTATGCTGTACAATGAGTGGCAATTTTAGTATTCATGTTGTACAATGAGTGGTACTTTTAGTGGCACTTTATTCCTGGAATCAGTTGTATTTTCCGTGTTTGTGCTGTACAACGGGTGGTAAAGGATGTAAGGAGATTATGGCCTAATAATACAGTTCAAACGTCAAATATGCAGTAGACTTTCGCAGGAAGTAAATGAAGTATGTGAACTGTACATTTAGTGAAGGATTAGCGTATATCATCACTCTATAATATACCATTAAACCTCGTTGCCTGAAATTTATAATCTACCTTCTATAGATACTACCTGGAGAACAAGAGTGTAAAATTGAAGATGATAAATACAGATCTAGAGTATGGTTTTGAGTATCTAGGAAACTCAAGTAGACTTGTTATAACTCCACTTACTGACAGGTCCAGTAAATTTTACAATATATGTTTGTCTTATCTGTCCATCCGATGTCTATTTATAAGCAATAATAACTATTAATAACACTGTTATTTTGGTTCGCAATGTTATAAAGTTTTTGAACAGAAATTTTCTCTTTATCGAGAAGGTTCAAGCCTTTTCAGATATAATTTGATCCCGAGCTTTAGCCAAAATAATAGTGTTATAGGTAATTTTATGAAACGTTTGTGAACTTTGAAACAAAGCAGAAGTCAAAATAAAGTTGATTTCAATTTTATTTATATTTAATTAAAAAATTGTTTTCTTAAATTTTTTTAAAAGAAAATCCGGGAACCAATCAAAACTTTATAGCACATGTGCTATAATTCACAGCTAATTTAACTTTATAGCACGATGATTACTTTATAGGACGCTTAAATTATGAAATTCGAGATGAAGTGAGTAAGTGAGTGATAAATGTCAAAAAGACCTTAATGGGACTGTAATAGTAATTTCTATTGACCTTCCATGCAAAGAAGCCAATGCCCGATTCACAACCATTGTCACATTATCCGACCAATACTGTGGAAGATACCGTCGTTTTTCTAGTTTTACAAGTATATTGATACAAAATTCAAATTTGATCATAGAAATCTTTTAAGGGTACCGTTGTGAATCGGACATTGCCATCTTTGCATTGAGGGTCACTTAAATTTACTCTTACGGTTCCTTTAAAAATGAAAGGGGGTATAGGCTTATGTCGAAAAATATTCTTTGATGATTGCTACTAATCTTACTTCTATATGTTTCGTCATTGTATATAAAACAAACAAAAAACATATTATGAAATATCAATTTTATACGAATGCGTCGAAAAATAATCAATTATTATATGATGTAATATCTGAAAATTTGTTTGAAATTGAATTGATTTATACGATCCGAGTCGAATATTGGAACTTTCTGATTTTGTATGGAAAATACGTACTTCGTTATGAGTCGTTTTAAACAATTTTCTCCTTATTGACGCAACAGAAAGAAGTGGCAATCATCGTCAAATATTTTACAACATAAGCCTCCCTTTCATTTTTGCGAACACTCCCATAAAATTAAAAGAAATTGCATTAATACAAATTGATACTTTCTTGAATTTCCTGAATAAAGTTTTATATTCGGTTGATAAAGGTAAATACTCGTCACATACTAATTGTCTAATTTCTATATCTTTGCAATAGCGTACACCTTTGAATTTTAAAACTTGTTTAATCTCGCAAAATTGTATTGATATTTTGAAATACAAAATTAGATTGCTAAGATATCGGAATGCAGTGATAATCATAAAACAGTGGAATAGGAAGACGACATTGTATCAATACTTAAGTGTATTTGATGTTGTTAAAAAGGAAAAAGTTTTACGAGACATTTATACAATCACTACTTTAGTGAAATCATTCTGGTTTACACCACACAATTGCTGTGTCTAATGTTAATTGGAATATAAAAATATCACTGTATATTGCGCAGGTGTTTCCGAACATTAATGAGTGCACTAGAGTTAAATCTTGGAGGAGCTCCAGAAGGTCAGAATTATAAATGTTTAGCTTTAAAGGGATAGGATCAGCTGTTTTATAGAAACGTTTAATACTAAAGGGAGGATTAGCTGTTTTATAGAAATGTTCAGCTTTAAAGGAAGAGGATCAGCTGTTTTATAGAAATGTTTAGCTTTAAAAGGGAGGATTAGCTGTTTTATTGAAATGTTCAGTTTTAAAGGGAGGATCTGCTGATATAATAGAATTGTATAGTTTTAAAGGGAGGATCAGCTGTTTTATAGAAATTTTAAGTTTTAAATGGGGATAAGATGTTTATTTTTAAAGGAAGAGGATCAGCTGTTTCAAGAATGGTATAGTCTTAAGGGGAGGATCACAGCTGTTTTATAGAAATGTTTAGTTTTAAAGGGAGGATCAGCTGTTTTATAGAATGGTATAGTTTTAAATGGAGGATTAGCTGTTTTATAGAAATGTTTAGTTTTAAAGGGAGGATCAGCTGTTTTATAGAAATGTTAAGTTTTAAAGTGAGGATCCGCTGCTTCATAGAAATGTTTAGTTTTAAAGGAAGAGGATCAGCTGTTTTATAGAATGGTATAGATATAAAGGGAGGATCAGCTGTTTTATAGAAGTGTTAAGTTTTAAAGGGAGGATCAGCTGTTTCATAGAAATGTTTAGTTTTAAAGGAAGAGGATCAGCTGTTTTATAGAATGGTATAGATATAAAGGGAGGATCAGCTGTTTTATAGAAATGTTTAGTTTTAAAGGAAGAGGATCAGCTGTTTTATAGAATGGTATAGATATAAAAGGAGGATAAGATGTTTTATAGAAATGTTTAGTTTCAAAGGGAAGATTAGCTGTTTTTTGGAAATATTTAGTTTTAAAGGGGGAGGATTTAGTTTGTTTAATTAATTGATTTCTTGGATGATTGGTTATTTGGGTGATTGATTAAATCATTGATTGATTAAATGTTGGATTGATTGCTTAAATGTTTGATTGATTGTTTGATTGATTACTTAATTGATAAATTGATTTTTTGATGAATTGATTGATTTATTCATTAATTGGTTGATTTATTTGTTAATTGATTGATTAACTAATGAACTGATTGAATGATTTAATTGATTAATGAATTGATTGATTGATTGTCTAAGGTGCTGCTGGTACTGGGAAGACTGAGACGTGTAAAGATCTGGCTAAGGCTGCAGGAAGGCAGTGTATTGTGTTTAACTGTTCTGATGGACTCGACTGCTCGGCTATGGCAAAGTTTTTTAAAGGACTAGCGCAGTCTGGATCCTGGGCATGCTTTGACGAGTTTAATAGGTTGCTTCAATTTTTTAATCAGGGATCCAATTTAACCCTATTACATAGGGGGATAGGGGGGTAGGGTGTTTTCCAACCCCCTGTGGTTTTTCCTAAATAAATAAAAAAGACTGACATTAGAACGCTAAAACTTCTTCTTTGTTTTTAAAAAACTTCATAGTTGTGAACAAAATTAGAAGAAAAAAATGCTTTTGATGCCAGCATAGGGTAGGGTGGAGGAAAAACAAAAGTCTGGTCGGTGTAGAGAAATAAATCAGAAATGGTTAATAATTTTTGTATTAATTAAATTGATTAAAATTTATATAATTAAAAATTCCTTGAAAAATGGATGCAATATCAAGTGTCACAAGTTAAAAAAAAGACATTCCTCCGAAGTACTTTTTGAACTTTTTTAAAAATCCTCCCTTGCCCTTGCACTCTTACTATCATAAAGATAGAGGTCTATTTTTTTAATGAGCAGGCCTTGAAAAATTGGACTAAGGACATGTATTATTCTCCCCTATATCAACTCTAAGGGCAAAATTATAAAATAATATATATATATATATATTTGACAAAAATAGCCCAATCTGTATATAGTTAATGAATTACAAGAACTATAAAATGACTAAGTTAAAACACTTGTTCAATTTGAACTGGCAACCTCTTGGTCTATTTAGTTCAACTATATCTCGCTATTTTTTAAATTTGGTCTGAGATTCCTTGAACCCTATAAAGGCTGGGGAATCTGAATCCCCTAGAAAAAGCCTTAGATAATATATGTTATAGGGCTGAAAGGCATTATTAAACAAAAATTAGACCGATAACTTTAATAGCTTGGGTGCTAGGGAGGGTTAAAAAAATGCCAAAAACGGGTTTGAAAAATGTAGTTGCTTAGCAAAAACTTACTCTCTAGGATAGAAACTAGAAGTATTATCTGTAGTTACTCAGTATATACAGGTTTGATCTAGAAAAAATATCTGTAGTCGCTCAGCAAATACTAACTTTCTAGGATAGATCTTTAAGAGTATTATCTGTAGTTCCTCAGCAAATACTAACTTTCTAGGATAGATCTTTAAGAGTATTATCTGTAGTTCCTCAGCAAATACTAACTTTCTAGGATTGATCTAAGAGTATTATCTGTAGTTGCTCAACAAATACTAACTATCTAGGATTGATCTGGGAGTATTATCTGTAGTTGCTCAGCAAATACTAACTTTCTAGGACTGATCTGGGAGTATTATCTGTAGTTGCTCAGCAAATATTAACTATCTAGGATTGATCTAAGAGTATTATCTGTAGTTGCTCAGCAAAAACTAACTATCTAGGAAAGATCTGGGAGTATTATCTGTAGTTGCTCAGCAAATACTCACTATCTAGGATAGATCTGGGAGTTTAATCTGTAGTTGCTCAGCAAATACTAACTATCTAGGATAGATCTAGGAGTATTATCTGTTGTTGCTGGGCAAATACTAACTATCTAGGATTGATCTGGGAGTATTATCTGTAGTTGCTCAGCAAATACTAACTATCCAACAAGCTAAAGCAAGTCTAACTAAACAATTCCAGTTTGAAGGTAACTTTCTTTATAATTAACCAGGTAATTGACATAAGTTTTGAATAATAGAAAATTGAAGAATTAGAAGAAAATTCCAAAAAGTTTTAAACTACAATAATATTCTAATATATTAATGCCAAAGTTATAAGATAAGCATGTGCTTATATCCTAGGGAATGTGATAATTCATGCATTGTCTTTTTAAAATGTTACTTCGGTACAAGAACTTATTATCAATCATACACAACTAATCATATTTACAAAAAATAATTTGTTGACCAGCAATTAATATTTTTGCATCTTTCTATACCTTATAAAAATTGTACACACCAAATTAGTCTATTACAGAAATCTTTTTTTTTATTTTTTATCTTTGATAATTCAATTTTTCAAACATTTTTAAATACATAGAAAACCTATTTAGGTGTGTTGAAATATGTGTGTGCTGTACTAAAGAACTTAAAACAACTGTATTTAATAGAATAAAATTCAAATAAGAAATGCATTCTTTTCCAAAAGCTTTTAAGCATTGAACAATATCTCACGGCTTTATTTGTTGGGATATTTCACGCGCAACTAGATGTATCTTAATATTCTTTCGCTACATCACAAAAACAAATTCGTAAAAATTGAAAATGCAAAAAAAATCTAGTTTTGAACTGGTGAAAATGAACTGAAAAATAAAGACTTATATTGAAATATATCAAACCATAATATTTGAATTAGCGTTGTTTGAAATCTTTGAAATGAAGATTCTGCTTTGGTTTCATTTGCGGAAATTGAAAAAATATTAAAATCAACATTTTCTATAATATTTAGATTAGAATAAATAATTGGCGCCTGACTTAAAGTTTTTCAACAATTTTCTCAAGGGAAAGATCTCGAATTTTGATAAAGAACACCACTATTATACTCCTGTTTAAACTGGATTTGTTCTTATTTGATGTCAATCTACTTTTGCTCTTAAAATAATCCTCTCTTCTTCATGCAGCTGAATTGTAAAACTTTGCTTATCCTTTCTTCTATAATCATTGATTGATTGAAAGAATGTTTATTTAATATTTAGGAGTTGATTTACTATTAAATCCGTCCTGTTCTATTTTTATCACAATGAATACCACAAATCCATATGAAAACAGACAGGTCAGACATTTTACTTTTAATTAATATATTCATTGGTCTTGTATTATTTTCTTTTTTCCTTTTGATCAAAAGTTCTCGAGCATTTTTTGAAATTTTTGCTAGTTTTATTATGATGCACCCCTTTATATCATGTTGAAGCATCCTGTATAACCAAAGAGAATAGAATATATATTAGAGTGGAATTTACTAGAAAAAAGTGTAAAACGGCCATTTTGTTGTACTGTTTCCATACTGCAGAGCCCAAAACTTATGAAAGGGTATTGTTATGAAAACCAGTTTTGAAACCCGGGTTTTAAGAATGGGGTTAGGCATTTTTGTCGATATCAATATTTTGCTATAAAATATTTTCTTATTTAATTTCTTCAATATACTCCATTTTTTAAAATCTTTTTAATCAAAATCTACACAAATGTTAGGACCTCAAAATGGAAACTCGGGAGTTTCGTTCTACGATACTCTTTTAAATTTCGGGCTCTGGTGTACTTAACATATTTATGCTTTATAACCTTTTGGGCCCTGGAACATCATTTTATAGAAAATCTAAAATTAATATTAAAAATTTTATTTAACAGCTTTAAAAAACTTCTAGGGAACATACTGTATTTATGTACTCTACTGCATATAATTTGTGAATATTTACATGATTTGTACACTTCGAAGTCCCTTTCAGGCTGAAAGGGTCTGATAAAAATTCATACTGAGGGATTTTCTAAATTCCACTCTAATATATATTCTTTGTGTATAACTGGATCCTGTTTCACAATTTGATACATCCTTGCTTACTATTTTGATGCCTTCTGTTTTTCTATTTTGATGCACCCTGTTCCGTCATTTTGTTGCATCCTGTTTTATTATTTTGATGCATCCTGTTCTGTTATTTGGATGCATCCTGTTCTGTTATTTTGATGGACAATGTTTTACTATTTTGATACATCCTATTTTGTTATTTTAATGCATCCTGTTTTGTTATTTTGATGCATCGTATTCCGTTATTTTGTTGCATCCTGTTTTGTTATTTGGATGCATCCTGTTCTGTTATTTTGATGCATCCTCTTTTAATATTTTGATGCATCTTGTTTTGTTACTTTGATGCATTCTGTTTTACTACTTTGATGCATCTTGTTTTATTATTTTGATGCATCCTGTGTTACTATTTGATTCATAATTATAGCATCGTTGTTGCCACTCATATCTATTATGATAATCCCTCCTAAAGAAAAAAAATGATGAAATAGTTTGTTGAAATATAATTTATTAAAAATAATATTTCGGACAATATCATACCCTAATATTATTCCCTAGAGTTTACCAGACAATCTGAAACTATTATTCCGACCGGTTGCTATGACAACTCCGCAATTCGCCCTCATAGCAGAGGTAATCATTTAATCAGGATTTATTAATAGAATTCACATTCATAGCAGATAGGTAATCATCTAATCAGGATTTATTAATACAATTCGCCCTCATAGCAGAAAGGTAATCATGTAATCAGGATTATTAATACAATTTGCCCTCATAGCAGAAAGGTAATCATGTAATCAGGATTTATTAATACAATTTGCCCTCATAGCAGAGGTAATCATGTAATCAAGATTTATTAATATAATTCGCCCTCATGGCAGAGGTAATCATGTAATCAAGATTTATCAATATAATTCGTCCTCATAGCAGAGGTCATCATGCAATCAAGATTATTAATATAATTCACCGTTATAGCAGAGTTAATAATGCAATCAATATTTATTAATAGAATTCGTCCTTATAGCAGAGGTAATCATGTAATCAAGATTTATTAACAGAATTCGCCCTAATAGCAGAGGTAATTATGTAATCAAGATTTATTAATAGAATTCTCCCTCATAGCAGAGGTAATCATGTAATCAAGATTTATTGATAGAATTCGCCCTCATAGCAGAGGTAATCATGTAATCAAGATTTGTTAATAGAATTCACCCTTATAGCAGAGGTAATCATGTTATCAAGATTTATTAAAAGAATTCGCCCTCATAGCAGAGGTAATCATGTAATCAAGATTTATTAATAGAATTCGCCCTCATAGCAAAGGTAATCATGTAATCAACAAATATTAATAAAATTCGCCCTTATAGCAGAGGTAATCATGTAATCAAGATTTATTAATAGAATTCGCCCTTATAGCAGAGGTAATCATGTAATCAAGATTTATTAGTAGAATTCGCCCTCATAGCAAAGGTAATTGTAATCAAGATTTATTAATAGAATTCGCCCTCATAGCAGAGGTAGTCATGTAATAAAGATGTATCAATATATTTCGTTCTCATATCAGAGTTAATCAAGATTATTAATATAATTCACCCTCATAGTAGAGATAATCATGTAATCAATCTTTATAAATACAAGGGGTATATATTATATACATTTGGACGTATTTACCATTCAAGATGTAAAACATTTCTTTGAAAACAAGAGTGTTGACAATTCTTAATCATATTAAAACAAATAATTAATAGTAAATAATTTGGTTAAACCATTACTGTTTATTTCAAGGTTTTCCTATATTCTGTTGGATTCTTTGAAGCGAGGGTTCTTGCAAGGAAAATATATATTCTTTAATTAAATTTGTTAAAAATAGATTTTTATAATTTTGCCTGCAGGGTTGAGATACATGTCCTAGGTACAACTTTTCAAGGCCAGCTCATTGAATTAGTTCAAAAAAGTAAAAAAAAAATGCGTCGTTAAAATGTTGAAAAGTATTTCTTTATCTTTGCAAAAGATTGATGTTTGGTTCTGAAGGATGAGAAAGTGTTTGATAGTAAGACATATATATTCTTGTAAAAATGAAGAAAGACTTGATTGATATTAGAAAATTACCTCTTCTGTAGTATTGTTATGATAAGCTGGTTTCTGGAGAAGCTAATGCTAGGGTGAATCAAATTCCTTAAAAAATAAAAAAAT
Source organism: Eurytemora carolleeae (assembly GCF_000591075.1). Lineage (NCBI taxonomy): Eukaryota > Metazoa > Arthropoda > Copepoda > Calanoida > Temoridae > Eurytemora > Eurytemora carolleeae. The sequence goes on along the minus strand of NW_019396376.1, from coordinate 186,884 downwards.
TATCATTTTCATCATACGTTAAATTAAAAACAATATAGGTCAAGTTAGATAGTTCTAAGAATAGTTTCTTAATAACAAGGGTTTCAGATTCTAATCTATCATTAATAAATTCTAAATTTTATGTTAAGTATATACTCTGCTTCAAAAAGAGGGACATGTTAGATACACAATGGTACCCTTTAAACCTTTGTCAGAGCAAAAGTGAATTTTCATTTTGTTTTATGAATTGTGCCATTCAATTTTTTATGTTACATAAACTTAAATACTTTAATTTTGTTATTTTATATTTAAAAATATATATATGCACTATAGAAAAATAGTTGAAAGTTACAGACTTTGTTCCCTGTCTCTCTCCTCCCTGGCCCACTATGATTATGGAATGCGAGCTGTCAAAGCGGTGAGTAAATGAAACAGATTGGATAAATATATATTTGGGGGTTATATTGTATATAATTGTGAGGATTTAATGTGTACATTCAAGGGTTTATTGTGTACATTCTATATAAACAATATACTTCGGGTTCATTGTGTACATGCTTGGGGGGATCAGGGGCGGATCTAGCTCTTTAAAAAAAAGTGGGTTCAACTCACAATAAAAACTGTGATGGGGGAGGGGGGTAAGCACCAAGATAATCTTGTGTGCGAGGAGGGGGTGCAAGGGGGCGGAGCTCCCATATTTTTTTTAAGGTATTTGAACTTAAAGTGAGCATTTAAAGTGCTCAAAATAACAAGTTACTCTTAAAATATGTTAAAAATATTGGCACCTTAGTTAGAACTGTACACTTTCAAATTTTATATTCAGGACAAGAAAAATATTGACATATGAAAGGATTAGGATTAGGTTTTAAGTTGTAAAAAATGTAAAAAAATCACTAGTATGCGTAAAAATCTAAATTTTTTTAGTTTTACAAAAATGTGGTTTTTTTGCTTTAGATCGTTAAATTTTAATATTTATATATTCTGTAATTTGATTTATTGGGGAAAACAACCCATGGTTTCATTTTTGTAAAAACTGCATCTTTTAAACATTCCGAGTAGAATACAATTTTGCTTCTGTAGAATGATTTCTGAAAAATGTCTCAAAATTTCACACCCTTACTATCCTTTTAATGTCTCTGTAATGTTAATACAAACTATAATGTGTTAAATGCGATCCTGCAATCATAATAAAGTTAATTTTCAAAATAGGACAGAATCATATACAATTACTTAACAGCGTTGGTTAAAACATAAAATCGGATTTATGAAAATTAAAATTATCACGATGTATCAATTGATAAGGAATTTTTGTCAAAGCACCTAAAAGTATCTGCTAGAAAACAGTTACAGTCAAGGTTATAATGCAAGGAAAGTTATTACAGAGGTGTACATATCTTTTGTACTGCAGTGTACTGTCTCTGAGCGGTAATGTAAACACAAGACGGATATCACACATGGGATCCATCTTTCACATAAAAATATCAATGAAATATTCTGGTCATAGGAAACTTTGAATTATTAAAATTTTCAAAATTCAATACTTTTAATCTCCAGGGATACTAAACGAACACTGATGCATCTATTCTTGTTTACAAATTCCGCCCAGAGAGAACTGGTTTCAATATGTATGCAGAGTACACGCAACTGCAATTAACTTTCCTTGCATTATAACCTTGGTTACCGTAAACTGTTAAGTTAGTCTCTAGAAGGGGTTCATTGTACCGTACGTCACCGAGATGTCATCAAGATGTCTCTAGGTTGTCACCAGGATGTCACTAAGACGACACCGGGACGTCAAAAAAAAGTTCAAACTATGTTATTTTCCAGGTACTTGATGCTGCTCACAAGATTAAACTGTTAGCTGCTGAAGATGATGAACATGCAATAATACTCAAGGAAGATAATTTAAAAAGAATTATTTCAAAAAAGTTTATTTTCTAATTAATGAAATTAACAAACCCAATTTGGATTTGTTGTTTTTTAAAGCATTAAAACTCTTTGCTAATGCTTACACTAACAGAATACACTAAACTGACCTTTTTATTTGTGAATATTACTGTAGGCTCTGATGGACGTTAATATACCAAAGTTCTCTTCATCAGATGTACCGCTATTTAAGGTAAAATTCAAATCTGTTCTTTCTAGAAAATAAAGGAAATAGTAATTCAAAATGAGGATAAAAATGATAATGATAATAATGATAAGTACAATAATAATAATAATGATAATGAAAATATTGATATGGTAACAATATGGTTAAACTTAATTTCATGCATTTAACTAATTCTATTTTATAATTTTTTAGAATTTTTTATAAATATTGTATTTACTGAGGTTTAAAGCAGGGGACAATATAATTGGATTTGGGACAGAAAATTAAGTTTGGGTTTTGGGACCACATATGGAAATTTCGGGACAGGGAATGGATTTTTTGTGACAAAAATAGTTGGGATGGAAAATGACAATTAATAACCAGCATTTATAAAAAGAACAAGTAAATAAATCTCCCGGTGTTTTGGATGAAAAATGGAATTTTGGGACAAGAAAAGGAAATTGATGGGACTAAAGATGAAATATAAAACAAGCTCATAAAAGAATGACTAGTGAAATTGAAAAATTAAAACTGTTGAGACAGAAATTTTTAGTTTTTTTTCTGGGACAAAAAATGACTTGGAATGGGACCAAAAAACAAATTTTTAGAATTAAACGGATTGAAATTAAATTTAGCTAGTTTGTGTCTGCATTATGTTAATACAAAATCGGGGAAATAATTTACCCCTTCTTCTTTCTACCCAACCCCTCCCCTTTTATTCTGTTAACATGCCCTCCCCCCACTCCTACGACATTTGCTCTATTTACACTTGCTCTATAGCTCATAGATCACGACGTTTGATCTATATACCATCTGCTCTATGCGTCATTTGATCACTGACTAAACACATAATTTGCTTTATAAACAATATTTATGACTGTCTAGATCAATTTGCTCTGCATATATTACAATTATATTACGATATCTTCTGTTACAAATTTTATATTTTTAGAATAGTTTTCACCACTGATGAGCTTAGTCTTGTTCTTATTATTGAGCAGTCCCGCCATCTTGATCACCTTGGGAGAACTAATTCAAATTGAAAAATTTTAGAATTTGCGAATTTTCCCAAAAAGTAATTCCTGCAATTCAATAAAATTTGGTTTTTGTGCCAAAAACAGCGTTTTATATATACTCCATCATTCAACAGTTAACTAATCTTTTTAAACTATCTTTTCCGCTGTGAATTTTTCAAAGTCAAGTTTTGTTCAGTAATTCCTAAAAGTCTATTTTGTGATTTTTACAAAGTGCCTTAGCACTGAACATTTCCTTTCTTAGATAAGAGTTTTAACCACCGCACTTTATGTAGTATATCGTGTCAAATTTCCTTATTTAATAAAAAATACTTACGAAGAAGACTGCTTTTGGAGGGGGGAAATACAGTGCAAGAATTCCTAATCAATTCATTTTATAGCTTCTTTTTAGGTTATAGAGCATACATCGTGTTTCGTCACAGAGAAAATGTTATATATATTGAAGATGGTATTTAGAGCAAATGACGAAATAAGTAAATAACGTGATAGAGCAAATAGAACGTGAGTAAATGGCCATAGAGTATATGGAAATAGAGAAAATGTCGTAGCACCCCCTTTCCTACCTATATATCTTTAGATATAAAATGAACATAAATATGTTAAGAAATAATATTTCTAGACATGGTGTTATGATAATTGGAGAGACTATGAGTGCAAAAACACAGGTAACAGATCTAATAAATTCGTCTGTACTGACCTCGACCATACTAACAGCTGAATCTGTTCCCCTTACTAACCAGTTCCCTTTACTGATCAGTTCCCTTTACTGATCAGTTCCCTTTACTGACCAGTTCCCTCTACTGACCATTTGCCTTTGCTGACCATTTCCCTTAACTGACCTGTTCTCTTTACTAACAGCTGTTTCCCTTATTGACCTTGTTCCTCTTTTGACCTTGTTCCTTTATTGACACTGTTCATTTACTAAACCTGTTTCTTTACTCACCCTGTTTCTTTATTGCCCCTGTTTCATTATTGACACTGTTCCTTTGTTGACACTTGTAAGCATAGTTTAAAAATGTCTTTTATATAATGGTTAAATTCTTAAATGAACCTTTTTATTTTCTATAAATGTGCAAATTTTGTGAATTTCTGTTTTATACTTTTTTCAGACAATGCAATTTTACTGAAAACAGTAGTTGGGTGAAATTATCCTTTCGACCTAATGTCTTAACTTTATAAAATATTCTGACTGCACTATAAGTATGTTCCTACCAGGGTCCAGGGGGGGGGGGGNTCTTATCTTAAATATTGTAATTTTCTCATTTTTCTTCTTCATTAAATAAAAGAACTGTTCTTCTTTGTTCTATATATTCTCTTATCTTAAATATTGTAATTTTCTCATTTTTCTTCTTCATTAAATAAAAGAACTGTTCTTCTTTGTTCTATATATTCTCTTATCTTAAATACTGTAATTTTCTCATTATTCTTCTTCATTAAATAAAAGAACAGTTCTTAGTTCTATATATTCTCTTAAATTTAATACTGTAGTTTGTAATTTTTCTTCTTCATAACATAAAAGAACAGTGCTCAAAATAACACTTTTTCTAGAATACAACAATATTAAATTAAATTATTAATTAAATCAATTAAATTGTATTGAATTAAGCAGCTGATATATTTTATATATTTCCTGAAGAATATACCTGGAAGCAGTCAGTAAATTTTAAGCAGCAGATATTTATAATATATTTGATATATTTTCTGTAGAATAGAAACCTTGAAGCAGTCAGTAAATTAAGTAGCTGATATATTTGATATATTTCCTGTAGATTATATAACCTGGAAGCAGTCAGTGAAATAAGCTTCTGATATATATATATAATATATTTGATATATTTTCTGTAGAATAGAAACCTGGAAGCTGTCAGTAAACTAAGCAGCTGATATATATTTGATAGATTTCCTGTAGATTTTATAACCTGGAAGGAGTCAGTAAATTAAGCAGCTGATATATATTATATATTCGATATATTTCCTGTAGAATATAAACCTGGAGATGGTCAGTAAATTAAACAGCTGATATATATTTGATATATTTCCTGTAGAATATAAACCTGGAAGCAGTCAGTAAATTAAGCAGTTGATATATTTGATATATTTCCTGTGGAATATAAAACCTGGAAGCAGTCAGTAAATTAAGCATCTGATATATTTGATATATTTCCTGTAGAGTATAAACCTGGAAGCAGTCAGTAAATTAAGCGCTGACATATTTAATAAATATCCTGTAAATTATATAACCTGGAAGCAGTCAGTAAATTAAGTTTCTGATATATATTATATTTGATATATTNCTGACATCAATTTGGTAGATTTGTAAATAAGCATTCTTTATAAATCTCCAATGACTTTATTTCAAAATTAGATTTTTTTTATTAATTTCACGGGCAACGCCGGGCACTTCAGCTAGAATATTTATGATATTTATAATGTTTAAGGATATAATGAGAGACCTATTCCCTGGAACACGAGTACCTAGCTTAGAGAGAGAATACTTTATTCAGACTTTAAAGGTAAAAATGATCATCACAAAATGAAGCAAATATGACAAGTTTTGCAATCATGTATTTTTATCAAAAATGTTAATTTTTATAGTTCGAGAAATTGTTAGTTCAACAATATTTTCTATAAAACTCTGGCTAGTTTTTTTTTGAAGACTTTTTTTCGACTTTTATGATTTTAACCGTGTTCTTTCTGCCCCTATTGGTTTTTGTAAAAGACTTAAAAAGTATTGGTCTGATACTGTTGAAATATCTTAACTTTTTGATTAAATGAATTTCGCAATAGAATTGTTTTTTTTTTAATTTTATATTTTTTTTGCATTTTATTAAAGTATAGCCCAAGGAATTGTTCAAAACTGTACCGCACTATATTAGACTGTACCGTACTGTACTTACAAAAATGTATGAAATTGCAGGGATTTTTTGGGGGGTAGATGAGACGTCAGTAGGAATACGGTTAAAAATGACTGCAGCAGATGTGTTCTGTAGCTGTGATGACAAATTACAAAACATAAGTTTACGCGTATGCAGTATCCAATATCCATAAATTTACTAGTCTAGTTGGACATCAAGCCATTTCTTCAAAAAAAATTTTGGGAATTATTTTAATTTATGTTCCCTGTACAGTGTGTGCGCCATATTTTGAGGTTTATGTTTTGCTAAATCTGTTTTATTGGTTCAGGTTGGGATACTTCTAAAATATACTGCAGACTACTATGTTTCAGGTCCTGGGTTAATATTATCTATCTTATATATTTTCTAATATTGGAAGCACTTATTCTTAATTTATATATATTTATGTACATATAGTCTACCATACTGCAATATAAAATTTCTGCTTGTAGTTCAAACTCTAAAGGATCTGACACAAACTCTAATTTTTAAATTATTATACCTTTGCAACCTGATATTGCAGACCTTTCATTATTAAAACTATGAATTCTGATGGACAACATTTGAAAAATCAATGTTTACTCCTTCAGCAATTGTAACATAAGGTTAATACAAAAATAAATGTTATGAATTTTTCTGTTTAGAGCATCTGTTTTTAATCAAATAAAATTCTTTATTATATTGTATAGGCTGAAGCCTAAACATTTAAAGAGTTCATCGCGACCAGTCAGTTCTATTTGATGTCCCTGTCTCGAGAAAATTATATAAAACTTAAAGATGAATAAGTGTTATATTCAAATTTAATAGGAGCGTACCTTAAATCTTTAGACAACTCTGGATTAGCCTAATCTTCAGATTTGTTCCGTATTTACTGAATATGATCTGTTTAAAACTTTAATTCATATACCATATGGTGGTTGGTATAACTTTGACACAGTTTTATATCGAATTCCCTAGACAATGACATCAGATAGAACTAATAATGGTCGTGATCAACTCCTAAAATTCTTAGGTATCAGCCTATACCCCCTTTCATTTTACCTTAACAGTCCCTTTAATATAATATATGAAAATAGTTAAAATTATAATAACAAAGACTTGTGGAATGTTAAGATTTGCACACAAGTGTATAGAAAATCTTTAATCCCCATTAAACTTCAATGGAACGTGAAATAGATTCAGAAGCTTGAAAAACTTCTTTTATCGATGTTTCTTTACACCAAATACATTCTTGCCGGATAGATAAAAACAAGAATGTATTTACAGCAGTCTAGTAGATGAATGTGTTCCTTTAAACTGTAGGATATTTCGAACTAGGATTCTTTCAGAAATGTTTGGAACTTTATGAAAAAGATCAAATCCAAACTGCTCTACTTATTGATTGAAGATAATCTAAACATCTATTTTATTGGCAATTTAGATGATTTTTACAGATGTTTTTACAGGAAAACTTTGGTTTATAACTTTACTTTGTTTAATTTAGAACTTTGCTCCAAAGGAACTGAAAACTCGTCTCAAAATCTAATTTTCTAATTCCTAGGATTTTAAGCTAATGAACTCTGCTAGATGAAATATAAAATTATCAGATTTCAAAATTAAAAAATTGTTTTTGAGAATTTTTAATTTAGAAGCCACGATTTTAAAGCTTAGTCTCCAGCTTAAATCCCTTAATCTCTACTCTCACGTTTAAAGTTAGGTCTGACGTTTTTGTAATTTTCTGGAAGTGATTTCCAGCTTAACCCATTAGTGACGAGACAAATAATTCTTTCTGATCTTGATGAAATTCACAGTGTTAACTCACTATACTGTCCATAGAGTAGATCTAAAGTTTCAATTTTTTTCAATGAAGGGTTGTGGAGATACAAAACCCGGCACATTTTGTCCGTCTCGGCATCGGTCAAAATTGACCGTCTCGTCACTAATGGGTTAATACTCAGACCACTTTTCCTGAAGTCAGAACTTTTGTGTTGTGAATCAGGAGTCTGGGGATCAAGCATCTGATGCAGACCCTCATATTAATCTAATTCTTTTATAAAATACCCAGGTGGTCATACCCCGCAAGTGATTACTCTAATTGAGGGGTGGGGTCAAAAGTCTATCCTAAAATTGAATACTAATAGGATATCAAAAATCAAGATCAAGCATTCAAGAAAATGATTCTCAACTCAATACAAGAATTCCGTCCTCTGATTTAATCAGAAAAATGTAATGGTTATGAGAAATTTATTAGTTTAAGAAAGAATGGTAGCTAATTGATTTGATTCTAATTGCATAATGTTTATAAATGTTCAGGAAGTGTGTATGAAGCGTGGACTCCAACCAACTGAATGGATGATTGGGAAAATTCTTCAAATCTATGATATGCTAATTGTCAGGTAAAGAAATTGAGTCTTTGTCACAAACTCAGATTTTCTAATCCCTATATCTTTGTAGCCCAATGTCGTAGACCTTAGATATTTCAAACTATGAACTCTGGTAGATCAAATAATCAAAGTTTGAAATATCAAAGGTTAAGACCATCTAGTTACTAAGATTTAGGGATTAGAAAATTTGAGCTTGTGTCAAAGACTAAATTCCTTTGAATTAAATAAGGTTGACTGTATTCCATACAATTTTTTTTTAAAAGAATTACTTAACTTTTTCTTGGAGCTAATTTTACCCTGAAATTAAACCCTGTACGAAAATTCAGAAGGGTTTGAATTTTTTTATCTCCTTGGAAATTTTTAGGTGAAATAATAATTAAATTTTGTGGATTTTTAATGAAAATATATTTGACTGCTAAATAGATATGCAATATATTTTACAAAAAAATAATATTTTATGTTGAGCTTGTTGAGCATTTTATCAAAAATACTTTTTTGAATAAAAATGAAAATTACAAAATTATTTGAAATAGAAATAAAAATGACGCCAAGGTGGAATTTTCAGAGTAAATCTAGCTACTCTGAATTGTCCCCATCTGCTATTTATATTTTAAAGCTCTTGTTCATACTTATATATATATATATATTTATATATGTCAGCTATAGCAGGCCAGACGGCTGCGCCAAATTGGCTGAATGTTTTTGAGGTAACCCAGGAAAATCCCAAGGATAACGCAGGCTAAAAATTTTTCAAATTTTTTTCTTCATATTTTAAAAAAAATTCTACGGGCAACGCCGGGGACTTCAGCTAGTCTTTAATACAGATATAAAATGAACATAAATATGTTAAGAAATAATATTTCNTATACTTCTTCTACTAGAGCAGAATAACAAAAATGGGTCATTATGTTTAAAGTATGTTTTGAATTTTATTTATATAAAAGCTTTATCTTAATGTCAGCAGGGCTTATATATCCAATCATAAAAAACAATAGAAAATATTCTAGACTAAGAATATTCTAAGAAGATATATATATATAATAATATAATATATATAATATATTTATAAATTTGACTTATCTGTTTGTTTGTATCCAGTAAACATCTAAATGGCTGAACCGATTTTGTGTAAATTGTATTGTGACAACTCAAATAATGGTTTTCAGAACGGTCAATATTAAAAATTTTTGCTTAGCAAAAAGTCTTCTTAAACAATTTTTGGAAATCCAATAATTTAAACATTTTACAAATTGCAAAAATATTTGTTTATGGATTAGGATCAGGAATTGGCGGCTTGTAAATTTTCAGTTAAAAACACTGTAAGCGAACAGAGACCCTAATCCATGCAAAGATATCAATGCCCCATATTCATCGGTACCCGTACAAACATTAATCTGATCAAAATGTGAAAGAAAATGTATCTGTATACAGTACAATATAGTTGTATCTTTATACAGTACAGTAAAGTTGTGTCTTTATACAGTACAGTATAGTTGTATCTGTATACAGCACAGTATAGTTGTATCTGTATACAGTACAGTATAGTTGTATCTGTATACAGCACAATATAGTTGTATCTGTATACAGTACAGTATAGTTGTATCTGTATACAGCACAGTATAGTTGTATCTGTATACAGTACAATATAGTTGTATCTGTATACAGTACAGTATAGTTGTATCTGTATACAGCACAGTATAGTTGTATCTGTATACAGTACAATATAGTTGTATCTGTATACAGCACAGTATAGTTGTATCTGTATACAGTACATTATAGTTGTATCTGTATACAGCACAGTACAGTTGTATCTATATACAGTACAGTATAGTTGTATCTGTATACAGCACAATATAGTTGTATCTGTATACAGCACAACTTAGTTGTATCTGTATACAGTGCAGTATAGTTGTATCTGTATACAGCACAACTTAGTTGTATCTGTATACAGTGCAGTATAGTTGTATCTGTATACAGCACAGTATAGTTGTATCTGTATACAGTACAATATAGTTGTATCTGTATACAGTACAATATAGTTGTATCTGTATACAGTACAGTATAGTTGTATCTGTGTACAGTACAGTATAGTTGTATCTGTATACAGTACAATATAGTTGTATCTGTTTACAGTACAGTATAGTTGTATCTGTATACAGTACAATATAGTTGTATCTGTATCCAGTACAGTATAGTTGTATCTGTATACATTACAATATAGTTGTATCTGTATACAGTACAGTATAGTTGTATCTGTATACAGTACAATATATTTGTATCTGTATACAGTACAATATAGTTGTATCTGTATACAGTACAGTATAGTTGTATCTTTATACAGCACAGTATAGTTGTATCTGTGTACAGTACAGTATAGTTGTATCTGTATACAGTACAGTATAGTTGTATCTGTATACAGTACAATATAGTTGTATCTGTTTACAGTACAGCATAGTTGTATCTGTATACAGTACAATATAGTTGTATCTGTATACAGTACAGTATAGTTGTATCTGTATACAGTACAATATATTTGTATCTGTATACAGTACAATACAGTTGTATCTGTATACAGTACAGTATAGTTGTATCAGTATACAGCACAGTATAGTTGTATCTGTGTACAGTACAGTATAGTTGTATCTGTATATAGTGCAATATAGTTGTATCTGTATACAGTACAGTATAGTTGTATCTGTGTACAGTACAGTGCAGTTAAGTATCTTTATTGACTTTAGAATAAATGTAAAATGTTTTGAAAAATGAAAAGCACAGAAAAGAAAATATAAATCTCTGAATAACTTGACAAAATACGATAAATCTTGTAAAACAGATTCTAAACATGTACATTTTACATTATACATACATTCTACATTGCAGAACAACATCCTAACCTAACCACAAAGTATCTGGATAAAATTTCCCTTCTTCAAAATCAAATGAAGAAAAAAATATGTTTTTTTATAATAAACACCCAGAAGTAATTATGTAATTTATGATCAACTAAAAATTACTTCATAATCACTATATCTTTTGCAACCCATGGTGATATAAACCGTTCATTGTTGAGGTTGTAGAGTACACAGTTTCCTGATCCAGTCCAACTATGCCAACATAATATCTGAACACATGTGATACATGATGTTCCTTTGATTTGATTGAAAAAAATTAATTACATCCAACTTCTACTTGTTATTTAAAAATATACTTAAAAATCTCTTAATTATTTATAAAGCTGACTAGATTACGTTGAAACAGAATGTTCACGAAATTAAAATACATTAATTCATATTTGTGTGTTAAAATACATCATCCTAATAATAATAATAATAATAATAATATATCATTTAATGGTGTTTACCTTGAATATTTCCGACTTTGACTATTTGCACTAACAAAATTCATACCTTAAAATATCTAAGGTCCATAACATCAGGTTGCAAAGATAAAAAAATAATTAAATTACACAGCTTGTGTCACAAATCAAAACTTTTACCCATGAGTGCAGATTGTCCTTGCATTTCCTAATTTAAACAAAAGATACCTGTAAAATCTTTTCTTCAGAAAAACTAACGTATCTTTTAACCCTTTTCAAAATCAATTTTTGCAATGCAACTATTTCTTTTTAGATGAACTAATATTTGTTTATTATCTAGACGTATGCTGTTCTAGCAGAAACTATGTCAGGAATTGCTGAGAAAGCTATTCCAGCCCAACATGAATTCAAGGTTGGTTTAGCTTTACAGTGAAATACAATTGTTTTTTTCTTTAATTGTATATTTGCCTCTAATTTTGTATTCTTTTTTGATTGTATGATTTTTCTTTGATTGTTTTTTTTCTTTAATTGTATATATTCCTCAAATTGTGTATTCTTTTCTGATTGTATAATTTTTCTTTGATTGTATAATTTTCCTTTGATTAACTTTTTTCTTTAATTGTAGATTTTCCTCAAATTTTGTATTCTTTTTTTGATTACATATTTTTCTTTAATTGTATATATTCCTCAAATTGTGTATTCTTTTTTGATAAAATGGGTTTAAAGCGTCCGAGAATAAAAATGGTGTTAAAAACGTTTAAGAATGAAAAATGGGTGTTTAAACGCCCAAGAATTAAAAATGGGTTTAAAACGTCAAAGAATGAGAAATGGGCTTAAAACGTAAAATAATAAATAAGGGGTTTAAAAAAGTTTAAGAAAAATGGGGTTTTAAACCTCCAAGAATGAAATATAATTTAAAACGTGAAAGAATGAAAAATTTGTTTAAAACGTCAAAGAATAAAAAATGGGTTTAAGACGTCAATAATAAAAAATTTAAGAATGAAAAACGAATAAGAATAAAAATTCGGTTCAAAAACGTCCAAGAAATGGGGGTAGAAACGTCAAAGAATGAAAAATGGGTTTAAAACATCAAAGAATGAAAAATGGGTTTAAAACGTCAAAGAATGAAAAATGGGGGTAGTAACGTCAAAGAATGAAAAATGGGTTTAAAACATCAAAGAATGAAAAAATGGGTTTAAAACGTCAAAGAATGAAAAATGGGTTTTAAAATGACCAAGAATGAAAAATTGGTTTATTAACGTCCAAATACTAAAAATGGGTTCAAAAACGCCCTAGAATGAAACAAAGGGTTAAACATGTTCAAGAATAAAAATTAATTTAGAAACGTGCAAGAATGAAAAATGGTCTTTAAAAACGTCCAAATAAAATTCTGCTTTTAATGGTAAAGAATGGACTTAGAAAGAAACACCAGAAGCTCGAGGATTTTAGTTTTTAGAATTATATTAAAAAATAAGTAAATCTTTGAACCAAGAATGGTTTACTTTAAAATTTTAGGTTGAAAATATTTTCCCAGAAATCTTTACAAGAGTTGTAAGAGGTGGAATAAAATATCAATTTATCAATAGTTTATATAGAACTGAAATCCCTATTCAACTAACCATATATGGTTGGAATGGGGGGGTTATTAGTAGATCAATGTCAAGCCATTGGACACGATCTCAGAAGCTATCGATGTCAACCGGACACTATTTTGTAACCTATTAACCGAAAACCAATGGGCGATACCTATTCATTTGAAGCACAGCTTTCAAATGAAGAATGGGTTTTACGTAGAAATTTACAAACGTTGATAGTTAATAATGTACAATGTACTTCAGATTTACAGAGATCGTGTTACTCAATATTTCTAATAAATGTTGAACCATGTAGGCCTATATTCACAAATCGCATTGTGTGTTTTTAAAAAAAGAAAATAAATAAATAAAAAAGTACCTACATACCTTCTACTGTTTTCTGAAAGGTTAAGTAATCAATAATACTCTAAATCTAAATCAACTGTATTTCTAGGTTCAGTATTCAATTATCAACCCTAAATCTAAATCAACTGTATTTCTAGGTTCAGTATTCAATACTCAACCCTAAATCTATAACCTTGAATCAACTGTATTTTTAGGTTCAGTATTCAATAATCAACCCTAAATCTATAACCTTGAATCAACTGTATTTCTAGGTTCAGTATTCAATATTAAACCCTAAATCTATAACCTTGAACCACCTGTATTTTTAGGTTCAGTATTCAATAATAAACCCTAAATCGGTAACCTAGAATCAACTGTATTTATAGATTCAATATTCAATAACCAACCCTAAATCTATAACTTTGAATCAACTGTATTTCTAGGTTCAGTATTCAATAATAAACCCTAAATCTATAACCTTGAACCACCTGTATTTCTGGGTTCAGTATTCAATAATCAACCCTAAATCTATAACCTTGAACCAACTGTATTTCTAGGTTCAGTATTCAATATTAAACCCTAAATCTATAACCTTGAACCACCTGTATTTCTAGGTTCAGTATTCAATGATAAACCCTAAATCTATAACCTTGAACCACCTGTATTTCTAGGTTCAGTATTCAATAATCAACCCTAAATCTATAACCTTGAACCAATTGTATTTCTAGGTTCAGTATTCAATAATCAACCCTAAATCTACAACCTTGAACCACCTGTATTTCTAGGTTCAGTATTCAATAATCAACCCTAAATCTACAACCTTGAACCAACTGTATTTCTAGGTTCAGTATTCAATAATCAACCCTAAATCTATAACCTTGAACCACCTGTATTTCTGGGTTCAGTATTCAATAATCAACCCTAAATCTACAACCTTGAACCACCTGTATTTCTAGTTCAGTATTTAATAATCAACCCTAAATCTACAACCTTGAATCAACTGTATTTCTAGGTTCAGTATTCAATAATCAACCCTAAATCTATTACCTTGAACCAACTTTACGGATGTTTTGATCCTCTTACTCATGAATGTAAAGATATTCAGTGTGCATTAATTTATTCATTAAAAACGATAAATGATAAGTTAGCATTTATTGCCGCTCTGAAATTCATAAATATTGACCAATTTATTTAAAGCATATATGTAGTTTATCTTTTACTTCGATATGGAGTCTAGAAATACATCATTGGATTTCATGTTATAAGGATATAAGTCCATAATCCGAAGTAACAAAAATATCCAATAATATATTAAATCTTTACAATTTTTTGGGAAGTTTTGCTGATCCATATTTGATAAAATGTTATTAATAAATGTGTTTAGAGAACCTAAACACTGTACTGGATGACAGTAAGAAACTGTGTTTAATGAGTGGAGAAATTGTTTATCTCTCTTCATGGATGAGAATTATATTTGAGGTTTCACATCTTAACTTTGCTACACCAGCCACTGTATCCAGGTTAATAATTCAATTCAAGAAATTGGAATTTGATTTAATAAACCACAGTTTATTTGAATATTTTTAATTTAATGGAATAATTTTGAGTTTCACGGAAGAAATTTGTGTTTCACGAAATAAATTTGAATTTAATAAATGAAATTTGAATGTAATGGAAAAATTATGAGTCTAATTAAATCAAATGAATTTAATAGAATACAATCGATCATGTTGCATTTGTCCAAGATTTTAAAAATCTCTAAATAATGGAATAAAATTCAATAAGAATACGTTGTTCTAAATATAGATCTAATATGGTACAGAATATACCAATGGTGTTGATACAACAAACTTATAGCTTTTAAATCTAAAAATAAAACCCCTTGGGTCGTGTAATGGGAACCTTAAAACTGTGTAGGATGTTGTTACATGTATTCTAACAATCAGCTTTAACATCAACTTATACTTGATCCT
Organism: Eurytemora carolleeae; assembly: GCF_000591075.1. NCBI lineage: Eukaryota > Metazoa > Arthropoda > Copepoda > Calanoida > Temoridae > Eurytemora > Eurytemora carolleeae. Next base: position 171,314 of record NW_019396376.1, on the reverse strand, counting down.
GATGTTTACATAGCACAGTGCACAATTGCTGTTTTTCGTTTTCATTGGACTATTTTAAATCTTAACCAGAGTTTTAAAGTCTTTTTCCTATTCCAAAATTGTATGGTTTCCACTGTATAGGATAGGATGATAGGATTGAAGGTTTAAATCTGTAAACCATCGTGGACTAGGGTCAATTTGAATTCGAACCGGACCAACCCCTTGTACTGGCCTTAGTAACGCACAGCATGTACCGGCCCGACCAAATTCATGCTGACTCGGTTTGAATTTTAATGGCGCGGCCAGACTTTTTACAGTACACGCCCTGTCATACGCATATTTGACATATCCTACAAGCTTAGTTTAGTATAAACTGTTAAGGTGTGGGATGATATACATGGAATCCTCTCATCTGGGCTGGAGACCACTCAAGGAAGCATTGAAATAATCACTTAGCAGTGTATTATGTATTCTATTATAATTTATGCATGCTAGGAGTATTCTAACACTGATACACTATGCATTTATAACACGTATTTTAATAGTTTATTAAGTATTGTAAAACTATTGTTTTTTAAATTTCAACAGTGTTTTATGTATTCCAACAGTGTATTATGCAGTCTAGCAGTGTACTATGTATTTTAACAGTGTAAAGCATGTTCTATCAGTGTATTATTTATTATAACAGTGTATTATTTATTCTAACGGTTTTCTATGTGTTCTAACAGTGTATAATGTTTTTAACAGTGTATAACGTATTTCAACACATTGCTATGCATTCGTAACATGTTTTTTAATAGTGTATTATGTATTATAACAGTGTATTATTGATGTTTTGTACTTTCCCTAAGGCTTTTACCCAAGCGGTAAGTTTCTTAGGGTACTTTTCCGAGTAGCAACTTCCCAACAGAGCTATTTCTGAAGCAGCAACTTCTCAAGTCTGTTCTAACCGCAGCGCTTGGCCCCCAGTGCAGCCTGCTACGCTTCAGTACACCTAACTTAACGATATATAGCGTGGAAACAGCTCACCTGCTTCTCCTTCTCTTCAGGGAATCTACTCTGTATGGAAGGAGAGAACGCGTGTAGCAAACAAGTAGATGGTGGCATATCCAGACGGTTCTTCATTCTTTCTGTAACAGCAGAGCTTCTGGATATTTGACCTCTGGGGTACACAAGACATATTAATAAAATAAGACAGTACTGAAGTTTTGTCTAGGGCACTCCAGGGGTCAAACATCACGAAGAGATGCTCTGCTGTGGCTGGTCACACCACAGCTGTAAATTATCAGAATCCTTAATATAATAAATGTCAGTAGTCTAATATAATGTCGTAACCTGTGGGAAGTTACAACTTGGGAAATTCCACATTTGGGAAGTTACAACTTGGGAAATTGTCACACGGAAAGTTGCCCTTTGGAAAATGCCTTTGGGAAAATACCTACCGCTTCATAACGTATTCTAGCAGTGTATTATTTTACATTTGTTTATTTCTGTTGAACATAAGGAATCCTTCTTGTTAACCTTACCTGCCGCCTTTACTCAAGAACAGGTTGGATAACTTATAATTCATATATTTACTCATAAGATATACATACAATACTTTTTTAATCCATTTGACCTGGAAAATTTACTATATTTTAATCTTATATTTATGATTGACTAAAATTTGTTCCCCATAAAATAACCTCTGTTTTTATCATTAGGTTTTTCATTTCTAATTTGTTTACAAAATAATGCAGAATTAGATAAACATTCCCTTAGATTAGATAAATTGTATTTTTTTTCTCTCCTAAAATGTTCCAAAATACTGAAATAATGCTGAAACTGTTAAATATTTATCAGACACTCACAAATCTTCAGGATTTGTTTCAACAAATTTAAAATTTTCAAATTCAAAAAAAATAATAATATTTTTGCTCCTCACACAATTCTTTTTTTACATTTTTAGTTTTATTTCCTACAATTTCTTAACTTTATTCATTTTCCGCGCGGTTTTAATAATATTTTTTTTACAAAAATATTTTACACTTTTGTTTACACGTTTTTCGAGATATGAGACAAGTTTGGTTTGAGATATGTTTGATTTAGACAAGTTTGGTTCGAGATGTGTTTGATTTAGATATGTTTGGTTCGAGATATGTTTGATTGGCTGATTCCTGGTTCCCTACCCTTGATTAAACAATCCAGTCTAAATGTCAAATACAGGGATCACCAACTTTCAAATCTTCTGATCGTGTAATAGTATTTCGTGTAATAATATTTCTTGTGGATTATAAACAAAGATTTTTGCTTTTCTCAAATTCTTATAAAACAACTTTTGGAATCCGTGATCGCGGGACCAATTCAAGGCAAACAAATTTATGTTTCAATTGGTTTAGTCATTACAACGTTTACTGGATACAAACATACAAAGAATTTTTACTCCTATTGTTTTGGTACTTAATCCCAAGTTGATCCTCGAAGAGGTTATCGTGTATGCCCCTGTGGCTAATTATATAAGTTACTTGAATGGGATTTCTCTAATGAAATATTCAGTCAGCAAAGTTTTTAACATTAGCAAACTTTTATTTTGTACATTGTACAACAATTCAAAAACAAGAAGAAACTGGTTTTAAATATGCAAATTTTTACACATTTTCAGAAATAGGAAAACAGGAAGAGGGAACACAGGAATATAAAGGGATCGTATAAGTAGCAGGAGTAGATTAAGAGGTTGGTAAAATATAATCCACGAAAGTGAAATAAAATAAACAAAGTCACTGTTTGATAAAGTTACCAACATTCTTTTTTTTGCCGGGATTGTGAAGATCAAGAGAGGACAATCAAATGTTTGCATATTTAGGGCCGAGGGAAGTTCTGTGCTATATAGTATGGAAGGGGAAGGTTGAAGAGGGAATTCTGAAAATCCGATACTATTCAAGAATTTGTTTTAAATATCGTTTCTAACATATTTATGATCCAAGTCCAGGGAAGGATTTCAGCAAGAAATCGAAGAATGTTTATTTCCAACAGGGAATGTTTTTTAAATTATTATTGTTCTCATTTTTATAAATAGTGACGTTGGTCAGTTTTAGAAAAATTAAGTTTATAATTTAGCTTTGTTGGATCACGATTGAAATATATTTGTAGGATGAAATAATTCTGTATCAGATATGTTTAAATTCGCCTGTATCAGACTGGTTTCTATTCTCCTGTATCAGACTGGTTTACATTCTCCTGTATCAGACTGGTTTCTATTCTCCTGTATCAGATTGGTTTACATTCTCCTGTATCAGACTGGTTTACATTCTCCTGTATCAGATTGGTTTCTATTCTCCTGTATCAGACTAGTTTCTATTCTCCTGTATCAGACTAGTTTCTATTCTCCTGTATTAGAATAGTTTCAATTTTTTGTATCAGACTAGCTTCTATTTTACTGTATCAGACTAGTTTCTATTCTCCTGTATCAGACTCGTTTCTATTTTTCTGTATCAGACTAGTTTCTATTCTCCTGTATTAGACTAGTTTCTATTCTCCTGTATTAGACTAGTTTCTATTCTCCTGTATTAGACTAGTTTCTATTCTCCTGTATTAGACTAGTTTCTATTCTCCTGTATTAGACTAGTTTCTATTCTCCTGTATTAGACTAGTTTCTATTCTCCTGTATTAGACTAGTTTCTATTCTCCTGTATTAGACTAGTTTCTATTCTCCTGTATTAGACTAGTTTCTATTCTCCTGTATTAGACTAGTTTCTATTCTCCTGTATTAGACTAGTTTCTATTCTCCTGTATTAGACTAGTTTCTATTCTCCTGGATTAGACTAGTTTCTATTCTCCTGTATTAGACTAGTTTCTATTCTCATGTATTAGACTAGTTTCTATTCTCCTGTATCAGACTAGTTTCTATTTTTCTTTCTTATTTCGCAAACGTTTTCGCAAAATTTCACATTTTTTCACGAAAACGAATTTTACAAAGGAAGTAAAAATTATGCACAAGGAATTAAAAACAAATACAAAAAATTATAAAATTTTAGCGAATTAAAAAATGCAAAATTTGCCGAAGTTAAGTTTGAAATGGTGATTGTGCAGTGAGATGCATCTAGTCCAGGCATTTATTCGACTTTTCTCTGCTCTTATGAAGTTTAATACACTTAGGAACATTCAACATATTCATTCAATATATTCATTAATTCATTTATTCATTTATTTACCTACCTATTTATTGATTTATAATTTAATCATTTGTTCATTTATTTATTTATTAATTTATTTATTAATCTATTCATTTGTTCATTCAATATATTCAATTATGAATTTGTTTACCTACTTAATTATTTAATTAATATATTCATTTATTCATGTCTTTATCTAATTATTTATTCATTTATAATTTAATCATTTGTTCATTTATTCCTTTTTTCATAAATTCATTCCATTGACATTGATAAATTAAATAATTTAATGTTACAAAGTTTTTTTTTGTTTTAAAAAGTTTTGAGTATTTTGAATGAGAAGGGAAGGGAAGGAGAAAGTAGATTCTACTTTCCTTCAAATGTCTTTTCTGTTCTCCGTGATCTGGGGACTGTGTTCTACCCTAACCGCAGAGTCAAGGAAGAAATTTAATCTACACTTTAGGAATGTTCAACAAACTACATTTCAAGAAAGTATCATTTGTTTTTTAAGCCTCAAACTAAGAAATTCAGAAGACAAAAGATGTATTTTAGCATGAAAGACATTACCTTGAAATACTTAAATACACAAAATTGAGATGTATTTTAGGCAAACGTAAAACAGACTGCAGACTGCAGTGTATGGCTATTGCCTAAAACCAACGCTCTCAGAGCATTACATTGAGTTATGTACTAATTCTATTTTTTCTAAATAAACTAAAAATTTAGAATTCACACAACCTCAAAATATATTCTATATATTTTGACTATATTCTATATAATTTGAATATATTCTATATATTTTGAGTGGTAATAATGGTGAAAATGGGCTGTTTTTTATCGTTAAATAAGCATAAAACAGCATCTTTTGCTGTTTTTCCGGGCTAAGTTTAGAGGTGTCCATAAAGGGTTAAATTCCAAGTTTAATCTAACTTCTCAACATTATACTGGGCACACTACCCTATAACTTCACCTTAGGACTCAGAATAAAGGATTAAGGACGGAAACTGGTCGCAATGAAGACAATAATTAGATCCACTGAGAATACAAAACAGAAAAGAGTAAATTTAAAAATTTAAGTAAGATAATTATTTGTCTTTGTGTCTTTATTCCCCTCTGTATTCCCCGGTCATAAACCCTCTCTCCTTGTATTCTCTAGTTACTAAGGGTATAGAATAGATAGCCTGTAATTATACTGCTAAACCAGGTTAATTTAACTAGGTTAGAGGTTCCTAGGGTATAGAATAGATAGCCTGTAATTATACTGTTAAATCAGGTTAATTTAACTAGGTTAGAAGTTCCTAGTGTTCTCTAGTCATAGGATGTCTCATTGAAACTTTCTTATTATCATTAATCACCCTTTTATAGAGATAAGTTTTTAAACATTGTAGCTTGATGAACTATCCTACAATATAGGAACCTAGTCGAGGGAATGGTAAAAGGGTTTGCCAAGCCATCAACTTTTAGACTTGCCAGATCTAACCTTATACCAGAACAGGTAAACCTAATACCAGAACAGTTAAACCTAATACCAGAACAGTTAAACCTAATACCAGAACAGGTAAACCAAATACCAGAACAGGTAAAACTAATACCAGAACAGGTAAACCTAATACCAGAACAGGTAAACCCCATACCAGAACAGGTAAACCCAATACCAGAACAGGTAAACCTTAAACCAGAACAGGTAAACCTAATACCAGAACAGATAAACCTAATACCAGAACAGGTAAACCTAATACCAGAACAGGTAAACCTAATACCAGAATAGGTAAACCTAATACCAGAACAGGTTAACCTAATACGAGAACAGGTTAACCTAATACCAGAACAGGTAAACCTAATACCAGAACAGGTAAACTTAATACCAGAACAGGTAATCTTAAACCAGAACAGGTAAACCTAATACAAGAACTGGTAAACCTAATACTAGAACAGGTAAACCTAATACCAGAACAGATTAACTTAATACCAGAACAGGTTAACCTAATACCTGAACAGGTAAACCTTAAACCAGAACAGGTAAACTTAATACCAGAACAGGTAAACCTTAAACCAGAACAGGTTAACCTAATACCAGAACAGATAAACCTAATACAAGAACAGATAAACCTAATACCAGAACAGGTAAACCTAATACCAGAACAGATAAACCTAATACCAGAATAGGTAAACCTAATACCAGAACAGGTTAACCTAATACGAGAACAGGTTAACCTAATACCAGAACAGGTAAACCTAATACCAGAACAGATAAACCTAATACAAGAACAGATAAACCTAATACCAGAACAGGTTAACCTAATACAAGAACAGGGAAACCTAATACCAGAACAGGTAAACCTTAAACCAGAACAGTTTAACCTAATACCAGAACAGATAAACCTAATACCATAGCAGATAAACCTAATACCAGAACAGGTTAACCTATTACAAGAACAGGTAAACCTAATACCAGAGCAGATAAACCTAATACCAGAACAGGTTAAGCTAATGCCAGAACAGGTAAACCTTAAACAAGAATATATAAACCTAATACCAGAACAGGTTAACCTAATACCAAAGCAGGTAAACGTAATACCGGAACAGTTAAACCTAATACCAGAGCAGGTAAACCTAATACCAGAGCAGGTAAACCTAATACCAGAGCAGGTAAACCTAACACCTTATTTTACCAGAATCCGTAAACCTAATACTAGAACAGGTAACCTGATACCAAAACTCATAAACCTTTTACCAGAACTCGGAGACTTAATACTAGAATATGTAAACTGAAGTTTTATCAGAGTTCCGCCAATTTTTTCAATACTTTAAACAAGGGCTTCTACTGAAAACTATTTTACTGACATTTTGTGCGGAATAATTGGTTTTACGCAAAAATTGCTACTTTGAAGTCCTTATTCAAAATAACAAAAAAATTTTGTGATATGTGTATCTTCAAAATTGTGAAAAATCGTAAAATATAAATATTTGGATGCTCTCTAGGGATCTGTGTTTGACTATATGTTGGTTGAGAGCGTAGATCAACCCTGGTGTTTGTGGCAGGACAAGGTTAGAATATTATTTTTATTCATTCTTTATTCTTTTAAATTTTTATTTGTAAACTGTTATCTACTGGTTATCTACTGGTTATCTACTTGTTATCTACTTGTTATCTACTGGTTATCTACTGGTTATCTACTGGCTATCTATGAATTATCTACTGATAATCTACTGGTTATCCACTGGCTATCTACTGGTTATCTATTAATTATCTACTGGTTATCTACTGGTTATCTACTCGTTATCCACTGGCTATCTACTGGTTATCTATTGATTATCTACTGGTAATCTACTGGTTATCTCCTGGTTATCTATTGTTTATTTACTGAATATCGAATGGTTACTGGTTATCTACTGGATATCTACTGGATATCTACTGGATATCTACTGGTTATCTACTGGTTATCTACTGGTTATCTACTGATTATCTACTGGTTATCCACTGGCTATCTACTGGTTATCTATTAATTATCTACTGGTTATCTACTCGTTATCCACTGGCTATCTACTGGTTATCTATTAATTATCTACTGGTAATCTACTGGTTATCTACTGGTTATCTACTGGTTATCTATTAATTATCTACTGGTAATCTACTGGTTATCCACTGGCTATCTACTGGATATCTTTTAATTATCTATTGGTAATCTACTGGTTATCTACTGGTTATCTACTCTTATCCACTGGCTATCTACTGGTTATCTATTAATTATCTACTGGTTATCTACTTGTTATCTACTGGTTATCTACTCGTTATCCACTGGCTATCTACTGGTTATCTATTGATTATCTACTGGTAATCTACTGGTTATCTCCTGGTTATCTATTATTTATCTACTGAATATCGAATGGTTATTTACTGATTATCTACTGGTTAACTACTGGTTATCTACTGGATAGCTTCTAAATATCACTGGTTATCTACTAGTTATCTACTTGATATCTACTGAATATCACTGGTTATCTAATAGGTATATACTGAATATTGCTGGTGATCTATCTACTTGATATCTACTGGAGATCTACTGGATATCTACTGTTTATCTGCTGTTTATCTACTGGGTTTATACTGGATATCTTATGATTATCTACTTGGATATCTTCGGGTTATCTAGTGGCTATCTACTGGATACGAACTGGTTTTCTACTGGTTATTTACTGGTTATTTACTGGATATCTAGTGGTTATTTACTGGTCATCTACTGAATATTACTGGTTATCAATTGGATATCTCCTGGTTATCTACTGGCTATCTACTGGATACATACTGGTTATCTACTGAATATTACTGGTTATCTACAAGTTAATCACTGGATATCTACTGGATATCTACTGTATATCCGCTGAATGTTTGCAGGATATATACTGGATATCTACTGGATATCTACTGGTTATCAACTGGCTATAAAAGCACTCTCTTGAGACCTTCCATAAAACAAATTGAATAAACTGGAGAAGAAAAGTTTAAAACTTGACTAGATAAGTTAATATCTCCCTGCTGTTTCTGTGAAATGTAATTTCAAATTTCTTTTTCTTTTTGAGACATTTTGACAGATTTATATCTACTTTATTTCAGTGGGACCTGGCTGAATTATTCATGGCTGTTTTTATTTTTGTTTTTACAAACTTTCTTGAAATAAAAATAAGATACAGTGCTGGAATTCATGATTTAAGTTTAACATTTCTCGATTTACAATGCATTGAATTGAACTACTTGAGAAATATTTTTTTTATATCATTTTTTTTTCAGGCACTGTCTGGAAAATTACCCATGATGAACAGGAATGGGTTTATTTGAAATAAACTGTTATAAACTACTAGAAATGGGGAGGTTAAAAACATAATTTCCCAAATAAAAAGGAAAAATTAAACAATAAATATAAATATATTTAAAGTCCCAATTTAATAATTTGTTAAAGCTTTTTTTTCAATTCAAAATTTTTTAAATTACGGTGTTTAAACTGCTGTTGAGAAACTCTGGAACATATTATTCATGTGTTTTTGTATTGTGTTTATCCCTGTAAAGAAATGCAAGGAAGAAGAGGGGGTGTGGGTGGTTCAACCTCTTTTTAAAAAAAAAGTTTTTTTATAACAAGCCTTTTAAACATAAACCTATTTAGTAATGACAATATAATTGTTTCTACCTCTGAAACTCTAAAACAGGAACTTTCATCTAAACATAAACAAGAAACTTGTTTTGTTTTTACTCACAGAGAAAACATTTCTTTTAATTTTATATACAATTTGTTTTGTAATTGAGTTTTGCAGCCGCTGTCTCTTGAAAATTAAGTCATCTAGGAAAAGCATTGATATCTCATTCATCATTGGTCAGACAAATCCTTTTTGGGGTCATATCTTTAAGTGGATTACATGCTCTCTGATCATATATGAATAGATATTTAATTGAAACAAGGTCTACCGTGCTTTTAACTAGAATGAGAATATTCCTTTCAAAAATGTTTTAAAATGTGAAAATGAGATGAATATTACTGAGTTACAGGAGTTCTTTACAATGCTGGCTCTAAACAACCTCTACCCTCTCTGCTTAGGAAACTTTTCAAATATTTTTAAATAATTCTATTTTTGAACATTTTATTGAGTTTGGACTGGTTAAAAGCATTTAATAGATAAAATTTCGGCCTAAACTTATCCTAAAACTCTTTTGTTAAATTAAGTAATATTAAATGTACTTTTGTTAGGATAAGCGTATTTAAATCTATATATTTGGATATGCAGAGGTCATATTAGTATTATTTTCTAGGGGTTTTGAATCCTATTATCCTGATATTTTCTATTTAAAACCAACCTTACCTCCTCTCTCAGATTCCGGCGGGAAACATAATTTCTCCGAAGATGGGAAAATCTCCGAAACGTTGTTTCTGAATTTTGTTTGGGGAGGGGAGGGGTTTAATAAATTATTTTATGTAAATATTGGGCTAGGAGGGGGAAGGGAGGGGGGACAAACAAAGAAAATCCAAACTGGAAAAAAAATCATAGAATTAAATCCGGGCATTACAAATTTTCTGCAAAAAATGCCTCGTCTGAGTTTAGGTTTATCCACTCAAAATGTTATGCTGTTTGGAGAAAATATTTTAAAACCTCCAAAAATAGAGGTTGTAGGAATATTTCCCCCAATTCTAAAAAATAAAAAAATTAGAAATCAAAGGAAAAGGAAAGGAAAGAAAAAGAAAAGTTACATATTTATTGTTTACATTACATTTAATATAGACTGGTGGTGGATTGTAAGCATTTTTCGACGATGAACTAACAACTTTTAGAAATAAAAATTGTAGATTTATTTGTAATTCAAAATAGGCTTTATGGGTTGTGAAAAAGATAAAAGATCTACACAAAACGGGAATTTTGAAGCATGTTATAAATTCGCGCCCAATTTTGACATCCTTTTGATTAATTATATCTTTTACTCTTTTTTATCTTTTTATTTTTTTCACTGTAAAATCGTCTTTTTGTTTTCTTCAATTCTTTTGAAAGCATAGCATGTGTTATAGAATTAAAACATTTGTTATGGTAAAATAAGTCTTCAATTAAATTCTGTATAAAATTCGAAATAAAATTGATATTTGAAAGCTTAGAAAAGTGTCGTTTATTTTCATACCATATTTTAGGGAAATTGTTATGTATAGTTAGGTCTGCTTACTGTAGTGTATAGTTAGGTCTGCCTACTCTACTGTATAGTTAGGTCTGCCTACTGTACTGTATAGTTAGGACTGCCTACTCTACTGTATAGTAAGGTCTGCCTACTGTACTGTATAGTTAGATCTGCCTACTGTACTGTATACTTAGGTCTGCCTACTGTACTGTATAGTTAGGTCTGCCTACTTTACTGTATAGTTAGGTCTGCCTACCGTACTGTACAGTTAGATCTGCCTACTGTACTGTATAGTTAGGTCTGCCTACTTTACTGTATAGTTAGGTCTGCCTACCGTACTGTACAGTTAGATCTGCCTACCGTACTGTACAGTTAGATCTGCCTACTGTACTGTACAGTTAGATCTGCCTACTGTACTGTATAGTTAGGTCTGCTTACTCATTATTAAGATCTGACTGGTGTAGATGTACTGAGATAACAAGGATAAATGTATATAATCTGTGTAATCTGTATTCTATATTCCGCTTCAAATAATCAAATTTGTTTCAGGCTAAAATTTAAACCTTGATTTAAAGAAACTCTTAGAGTATGAAAAATGCAGAGGAAGCACATAATAATTTATTGTCAAAATACTTCAGATTTTTTTTTAACTGATAGATATTGCTCAATTAAAACAAGATTTTATATATTTTCTGTAAAATTGAAAAACTTAAAATGAATTAAATTTTGACTGAGAAATCTTATATTTGACTGCTCTAAGAAAAATGGGAAGAGTTTAATAGAAACTATATTCCTCAGCTTAATCTTAGATATTCTAGAAGAGTAAAATTTAAATATATCTATTCTAGAATAAATTGAACGCCTTAAGTTGAAATCAACCTTTATCCAAACCAAGATTGTTTCCTAAAAAATATAAAATCTGGTAAAGTTGGACCGAGTGGGACTGGAAAAACATTTCTAACTGTTGATCTAATGATGAAACTATCCACGGATAAATATATAACCAACACTATCAACTTCTCAGCGAGGACAAGTGAAAACTATACTCAAGGTTAGATTTTTTAATACAAGGTGTCCCAATAAACATGGGAGTTAAGTGACGACTTTGTTCTGCGTGGCATTACTTCGTAAACACAATTTTAGATGTATTCCTGATAAAACAGTTAATAACTAAAACTACCTAGTCCAAAATGTGGTCTGACATTTTTACCTTCAAAATAGACATAAACACATTTTGGAAAGAGTTAAATTGTCATTTATCAACTATCGAAAATCAAACACGATTTTCAAGTCGTCTTTTAATTCCTATGTTTATTGGGACACACTGTATTTGAAAGTAAATTAAAATGTTTTATATTTTCTGCAAAAATATATATATATCTACTTAAACAAATTACAAGCATCATTTTAAAAAGTTGAACAAGACAAAACTCATTCAGTTGATATGCATGTCGAACCATCTTGTTTAAAATTATAAAAAAATACGAAAAATTTCGAATACATTAAAAAAAGTTTCTTAACATTTTTGAAGTATATGGGCATCTAATCTACAATAAATTGATGAATATTATAAAAATATGATTTGTCATATTAAACAATAAAATATCACATTTCCCCACCCCTTCCGTATTTTTACAACGAAACAAATGCAATAATATAAAATGAAATACTTTGTTTTCATTTTCAGGCAATGGATTGATCATGGATTTTATTTGTTTTCATGTTCAGGCAATGAATTGATCATGGATTTTATATGTTTTCATGTTTTGGCAATGTATTCATCATGGATTTTATATGTATTCATGTTCAGGCAATGGGTTGATCATGGATTTATATGTTTTCATGTTCAGGCAATGGGTTGATCATGGATTTTATATGTTTTCATGTTCAGGCAATGGGTTGATCATGGATTTTATATGTTTGCATGTTTAGGCAATGGGTTGATCATGGATTTTATATGTTTTCATGTTTAGGCAATGGATTGATCATAGATTTTATATTTTTTCATGTTTGGGCAATGGATTGATCATGGATTTAATATGTTTTCATTTTCAGGCAATGGATTGATCATGGATTTTCTAATTTTTCATGTTCAGGCAATGGATTGATCATGGGTTTTATATGTTTTCATGTTCAGACATTGGATTGATCATGGGTTTTATATGTTTTCATGTTCAGGAAAGGGATTGATCATGGATTTTATATGTTTTCATGTTCAGACAATGAATTGATCATGGATTTTATATGTTTTCATGTTTAGGCAATGAATTGATCATGGATTTTATATGTTTTCATGTTTAGGCAATGGATTGATCATGGATTTTATATGTTTTTATGTTCAGGCAATGGATTGATCATGGATTTTATATGTTATCATGTTCGGGCAATGGATTGATCATGTATTTTATATTTTTTCATGTTCAGGCAATGGATTGATCATGGATTTAATATGTTTTCATGTTTTGGCAATGGATTGATCATGTATTTAATATGTTTTCATTTTCAGGCAATGGATTGATCATGGATTTTATTTGTTTTCATGTTCAGGAAATGGATTGATCATGGATTTTGTATGTTATCATGTTCGGGCAATGTATTGATCATTGATTTTATATGTTTTCATGTTCAGGCAATGGATTGATCATGGATTTTATATGTTTTCATGTTCAGGCAATGGATTGATCATGGATACTGGTATGATAAGAAGGACAGTTCAAGGGTAAACTATTTACCAAAATATATCATTAATGGGATTACATTGTTTACGTCTGTCTGTAGACTTCGTTCATCTGAGTTGGAAATATGTATACATGTATATATATATGTATACATCTGCAAGTTCAAATTTTCAATCAGGATTAATATCGACTGAAGTGAGATTCTGAAATATATTAAAATGTTTTGATTTTGAGCTGATTCTGTAAATATGAATAAATGTAATAAATATTGGGTAAAACGATATTCTTTAAACCTGAAGTATGTTGTACATTATTAACTATCTACGTTTGTAAACTTTTATGTAAAACCCATAATTCATCTGAACTGCACTTCAAAGTAATACGTAGCATGATTAGCTTAATCATGTGATATATAAAATGATGTACACCTTAATTTCCCATATTTCAACTGTGCTGTAATATGTATTATGATTGACTTAATTATGTGATAAAGATAACAACTAAGGAGTTGTAACTATGTCTATTAGCTTTAATTTGTAACTATAACCCTCAAAAACATTAGTTGATATAGAGACTCCGTACAGTCTACTGCAAGAGTGTAATTGTTCTTAGTTTTGATAAACATGTTGAGAATCATGTCCTAGTTGAGACACTGCTACTTTATTAGATCACGCCCAGTGTTATTGGCGTTAATAATTTACGGGATTGTGTCTTAGTTGAGACATTGATTGATTAATTGCTAGTGTCTTTGTTGACATCGATAGCTAACGAGATCCCGCCCAGTGTTAGTGGCGTTCATATTTCATATTTTTATTCAACTACAAAGCACGAGATAATACAAATAAAAAAATCACAATTTACTATGTAGTTTGGACCCGCCTAACCAGAGTAGGTTGCTAGTTCACGGGATTGTATACGTGTGGGTTGTGTGCTGGTTGAGGTGGTTGAGGCATTGCTAGTTCATGGGATTGTAGCCGTGTGTTGACATTGATAGTCAGCGAATCTGAGTTACACCTGGATAGATACGGGTTAGAGAAACCATTCTGGAGTAGAGTATTTACTACATATACATATATATATATCTTTGCAACACAATGACGTAAACTGTGAATTATGTATAATCTAAGTTTACACATCAGGTTGCAAAGATAAAGATACTTAATTTGTTCAGTTGGAACTGTTCGATGTGTTGCTCCTGAGTGCAATGTCTCCTCCTGGTAAATATTTTATTTTGTTTTACATACTTTAAGACCAAATTATTATAATATTTAATATCTTAAAACTTTGGAATGTGATTACGAAAGGAACGGAATCATTGCCCCCAACTCAATTTTTCTAATCCCAATATCTTTCCAACCAGATGGTGTAAACCTTTGATATTTCAAACTTAAAATATTTGATTTAACAGAATTTATTGTCTGAAATATCAAAGGTTTTTGAAGATAATAAAGGGATTTAGAAAATCGGAGTTAGTGTCAAAGACTTCCTTTAAGAACCTTCTGTGTGTTTGAAGTTTATAGTTTTACCAGAAGCTTGAAAATTAATTTATTAAGTGATAAAGGAATTGAGTCTTTGCCACAATATCTTTATAATCCCAATATCTTTGGATTCCAACGTTGTAAACCTTTGACATTTCAAACTATGACTTTTATAAGATCAAATGATATAGGTTTGAAATATCTGAGTTTGTGACAAAGACTCAATTCATTTAAACTAAAAATATTCTTGATTTCAAATTGAATTAATTTAAATCAATTACAATATATATATTACTATATATCTTCACTTATACCGTGTATTTAGTTAAAAGGAAATAATGTGTATCGTGTCTAATATGTTTATTATTAAAGGAACTGGCAGGAACGATGTTGATTTGAGATTTCTCAGGTAGGAAATCAATATTCTTAAGTTTTTCAAGTTTTAAATTTCAGATTTTAGAATTTTTTTTTAATTTAGACATTCCAATATTCACTCGGTGGACCCTTTTGAAGATCAAACAATTTCAAAAATCTTTTCAACTGAAATTTCCTGGCATTTTAAGGTAAGAAAGAAAAAGGAACCTAGTCGATGTGTAAACATTCAACAACATACAAAAGAACAGCATAAATACTTTTATAATTCAATTCTGATATGTTTGCAACCTGAATGCGTTTATTTAATACGCAGAAGAGATATGGGGATTATTTAAAACTGCAGTAATATCATATACAAAAGTGTGTTTGTTGATTTCCTAGAATAAAATTATCTTTGGATGGGCTGGCGCGCGCGCGCCACACTTGTTTTATTTTTCCGGTAGCGTCTGATCCAAACAGAGTCCAGTTACGTGCGTGGTGACGATTCAGAACCAATAATATCAACCAATCATCCAAGAAGAGATGAATTCTGGATTTATTGCTTAACATTTTCTAACTTTGAGGAAGCATAGTTTGGGACACTAATAAAACGGCATTTTTGCAGAGTTTGTTTTTTTGCTTTCATCACGAAGCAAGTTTGTCTCTGAATACTTCTTATTCAACATCATTACTTTTAGATATCAGGTCAACCTTTGAAACAATTTAATCATTTTTGTTTCAGGAATTTGATTCAGTTATCAGGAAACAATATCTCATGAGTTTTGTGATATTTATAACTAAACATAATTACTTATCTCAACTCAAATTTAATAAAATAAAAATATTTAAAATGTCGCAAAAATGTTATATTACATGAGGTATTTTCGTACACAGTGAGATGGGTGAACCTCTTGTAGAATCTACTCTAAACCTTTATAAATCTGTTCTCACTACATTCCTTCCTACTCCTCAGAAATGCCATTATATGTTTAATCTCAGGGATTTTGCTAAAGTTATCAAAGGTGAGTGAAATCATTCCAACAGAGTCTCATTATTGTTAAAGGTTTGCAAATAATTCCAAAAGCATTAGTCTAAAAAGGTTTAAATGTCAGTTTATGTGAGTTTATCTATTAACAAAATTTAAATAAAAATAAAAAAATGCCAAAACACTTAGAAATACTGGCCTTCTTTTTCCTAAGCTAAGCATAATCTCTATTTAAACCCATTTTTATATTTTTGTCTCTGGAGAGTACAGTCATGAAGGACTAATCAGGGCGAGATAAGTTTGCTTTCTTCAATTAGAATTAAATCGTGTGTTGGTCTAAAATTCAATAATCTTTTAACTTACGGATTTGTGTTTTATTTTTTTATTTTTTTCTTTAAAACGCATTTGTCGATAAAAAAGTATGAAAGAGAAAAGGCAAAAATTTTAAATTTAATAGAAACAATTCCCATAAAAAGTTACAGCTTACCGGGACAAGGACTGAACTGTTAGATCCGCGTGCAGTAGGAACAAGGTTCAGGGCATCATCTTTACATCTATCTGTTTTATTCAATACTAGCTCAAGCGCCTGGTACTCCCCGTAAAATTAAACAATTTTATAACAACAATTTAGGAGAAAAACATCCAATTTAACAACAACCGAATTTTTAGTCTATGTTATTTCGAGGATACCAATGGGTTCCCATAAAAAAAATTCATCCAATTTTGTTCAGTGGTTTGGCCGGCTATAGCTCACTATATTTATCATATCGACTAGATTTGAGATTTGTATTAATTGGCAATAATAATATTTAATTATTTCTAGGTGTAAAACTGATCCCTGGAACACACCTCAGAGATCCTAATAAATTAGTCAGGAATGTGTAGATAATTATTATTCCTTTATTTATTCAAATGTCACTTTATTTATTTCTGTAGTCTTTCAATTCCATTCTGGTTATGGGTCCAACTGTATCCTGGATTATACAAGAATCTGTCTGTATTAAACTATATAAGAATCTGCGTGTATTATACAAGAATCTGCCTGTATTATACAAGAATCTGCCTGTATTAAACTATATAAGAATCTGCTTGTATTAGACTATATAAGAATCTGCTTATATTAGAATATTCAAGAATCTGCCTGTATTAAACTACATAAGAATCTGCCTGTATTAGACAATATAAGAATCTACTTCTATTAGACTATATAAGAATCTGCTTGTATTAGACTATATAAAAATATGCTTGTATTAGACTATAAAAGAATATGCTTGCATTAGACTATATAAGAATCTGCTTGTATAAGACTACATAAGAATCTGCCTGTATTAGACAATATAAGAATCTGCTTGTATTGGACTACATAATAATCTGCTTGCATTAGACTATATAAGAATTTACTTCTATTAGACTATAAAAGAATCTGCTTGTATTAGACTATATAAGAATCTGCTTGTATTAGACTATATAAGAATCTGCCTGTATTAGACTATATAAGAATCTACTTCTATTAGACTATATAAGAATCTACTTCTATTAGACTATTTAAGAATCTACATCTATTAGACTATATAAGAATCTACATCTATTAGACTATGGTGTCATGAAGTGTATCGTGTGTTCTATGATAGGCTAGTTGATGAATCTGACAAGAACAAACTCTTTAATATTCTCAAAACTAACTGTCAAAAGAGCTTTAAGGTAAAGTGTACATTGTTACCAATAAACGATAAAACTGCTGAACGACATAGGGTCCAATTTTTTCCAATTTTTTGTAATTTTTTTTATGCATAGGGTAGGGTTTAGGGCGGTAAAAAGTCCGGTCTGTGTATAAAAATTCTAAAATAGCCCATAGGATGACTAAATCTACAGATCTAAAAACGTTATGTATGAAGAGCCTTTAAAAAATGGATGTAGAAACATGTGTCACACTTTGATATTTATGTTAAACAAAAAAATATTTTTCGACCGTTTTTTTTATTTTTTCCAACCCTCCCCAGCACCCAATCTCATTTTTTTTCAATGAGCAGGCCTTGAGAAATAGGACTATGAACATGCATTTCTTTCAACCCAATACATATTCTCGAAGGCCTTTTTCTACGGGGGGGGGGGCATCCGGTCTATACATAGATTCAGACTCCAGTAGGGTTAAAAATTACGCTGACAGGTTTCAATGATAAATATCTTACTTAATTCTATTTTACTCGAGTTTGGTGCAGTCCTCCAAGCTTAGTAATGGACACTATAAAGGATTGAATAAGATCTGTATTCAAGCAACTGAATCGCCAAACAGAGAGTAATTGAATAATTTATAAAAGTCTTCTGAAAAGAAAATTCTGTAAATCTTAAATTCAACTTTTATTCAAGGATTCAATGGTAAAAGTGTTCCCAAGCTTTTTATTTTATTCCACTTGGAACTAAGAACTGCAGTTTTCCTGTTGCACTATAAAGCTAAGATAAGAATCGGCATTCAATAGTCAATGGAAATAGTTTTATGATGAGATTTTTATATTATCATTGAGAGTTTCAATTATGACAAGCACTGACAGTGGCATGCAAAATATCTTGAATCTGATTAAAAATATTTTTGTTATTGATCAATTTTAATTCTTTGATTGATTCAGCAGGGATGCAATGAAGAAAAGAGTTAAAAATTTATATTTTTAACAACGATTTCATCCTAATTCTTACTTATTATTCCGTCTACAGTCATTTTAAGATAAATTTCTAAAGAAAATATATTTTACTTTTTGTCAGAAAGTAATTGTTGGATAGGTTAGGTTATAATAAATATAACATTAAAACCAAATAGATTATTAAGTTCAATAGATGGCAACGTAGAATTTGTACAGCTGTGTTATTACGTCACAAGTTTCAACATTTTTATGTTTCCGAAAAATTTTTTATTAATAGTGATAATAATGTGCTTATCATACAGTCAAATAAGTGCAACTTTGTGTTCTTTATTTCCTGCTTTTACACTTTTTTATTTAATCTTGTAAAACCTGTCAACTAATGAGAAAAAATGTTGTCTTCCTTGTTATATTTGACACTTGTGACGTCATGTTTAATCGGTCAATTTCTCTGTTGCCACCTATTGTACTTGATAATCTATTTGATAAAAACTATAACACACCAATATATATATATAATATTATATAATATATATATTGTTAAGGTTGATCTGAGTAAAATCCTGTTTCCTCATATGTTGGAGGGATCATCTGTAGTACACGATGAACATCTTAGGTAATCATTCTTTTTACTTCAATTTTAAACTTTTACTTTGTGCCTTGGCGTGTTGTTGATGATATCCCCCTATAGTTAAAACCCCCTGATCAATAATTGGGTAAATGTCGTAATTTTTCTAATTTTAAAAGTGTTTGATTTTCACAATTTCCTAGCTCAATTATTACTGTGCCAAGATATTTTCAAGTTAAAAATAGCAAATAGCTCATTCATTTTTGATGAGACAAATATTTAAGGCCCTTAGCATTGTGAATCGTTAATGCCACTTGAGTGACATGAGATTACGTCTGTACAGTCCCTTTTATCTTATTAGATAATCTGTAAAATTTCCAAACCTATCTTAATTTCAGGTTTTCATCTTATTTAAGTTTTCTACTCCTCCCCTGGGCTTAAACCCTAGATTAGGAATTCAGAAGAGAACGCTTTTACGTTTCCTTAATTAGAAACTCTTAGAATTAAGCTTCAGTTTCCTTATTGTATTTATACATTAAATATGAAAGATTAAAATAATCAAGATAGTGACCAGAAGTGTCTATCTCACTCCTCAGAAAAAAATGTATTTATGAAAAAATGAAATTATTTTTTTATGAACATTTGTTTAATTTCATGTGACATCAATTATAATATCTCCGACTGAGCAAGATTTCAAAAATGTACTAGGCAACCCACAAAAGATGAAACTCTAGAACCGATTGCATTTTTGTAATTTGTTTTCTTCAGGTCACATTTTTTCTATGGCATTCCTTTGTTATAACTTGCAATGATTTTTTAAGGCAAATTAACAAATTTAAGTTCTCTTTATTAAAACCCTGCATTCAATTCGAAATGTGGACTTGATTAACTTTCATAAAGTAACTTAGCTTTTTTATGCATAGTAAATTTGAAGAAATCAAAGATGGGCGCGATTGACTGATTATAAACCTTTTTATTTCAGGAATATATTCTTCGGAGACTTCATGCACCTTGATACAGATAACAAGGTTTACGATGAAATCCCTGATGCAAAACTTCTAACACAGACAATGGAGCACTATCTTAAGGCAAGACTATCAATCTGTAAATCAATCAATCAATCAACCATTCAATCAATAAACCAATCGTTTATTATTAAAACTATCTCACTATTCGTGTGCTTTCCTTTTATATTTTAAATAAATCCATCTTTATCTGATCATGGATGATAGATATATCCATTTTTTTCTAGCTTAAAATGTTGAATTATATTATTTCAATCTTTGGCTTTTTGCATTTTTCCCATACAAAAGTATTTGTGTAGCGTTGTGAATCAGACATGCCTCTATTTTTTATATAAGATGTTAACTTAAAAATAAGTGGACTTTTCTTTTTTAAAGGTATCTTAATTGATATACCTAAATCTACCTTTATTTGTTTTTTTTTCTACCATTATTAACCTTTATTTTCTTTATCTACCTTCATCTACCTTTTTCTTCCTTTTTCTGCATTTTTCTACTATTATTAACCATTAAACACCCTTTTCTACCTTTATCTTCCTTTATTTTCTTTTATCTACCTTTATCTACCTTTATCTGCCTTTATCTACCTTCATCTACCTTCATCTACCTTTATCTACCTTTATCTAGTATTATCTTCCTATCTACAATTGTCTACCTTTATCAGCCTTTATCTACCTTTATCTATTATTATCTTCCTATCTACAATTGTCAACCTTTATCTACCTTTATTTGCCTTTATCTACATTTATCTTTCTTTATCTACCTTCATCTACCTTTATCTACCTATATCTTCCTTTATCTAGTATTATCTTCCTATCTACAATTGTCTACCTTTATCTGCCTTTATCTACCTTTATATAGAATTATCTTCCTATCTACAATTGTCTACCTTTATATACCTTTATTCACCTTTATCTACCATTGTCTACCTTAATATACCTTTATCTACCTTTATCTACCTGTATCTGCAAATACAGATTTCCACCATGAATTAAACCGATTTATTTTGTTTATTTTGTTCTAAAAAATATATCTGTCAAAAGGTAAAACTGGTTTCAGCTAGCGTGGTATTGTTACTAAAATACTAAACATAAGTCCAACAGATTCAAAGTGAAGAGGTAGCAAAGGTTGAACAAAGGACAGCATATTTGCACAATTCTAAATAACTTAAAGTGTAATGCAGGGGACATTAGTTCCAAAACTAACATTTGGCCCATTTCTAACACTGAGTGTACATTAGAAATGGTCACAAATTGAATGATTTGGTTTTTAGGATCTTGGCCCATATTGAGAGCAAAAGTTAATAGTAAAAACAATAATTCCAACATATTATCAAGCATGCAATTATAAAGCAAATATTTAGCAATTTTCGTTTTTTAATAATTTTCTTGAATCAAAATTTTTAAATCTTGTTTTGTTCCGTAATTGCGTAAATGCTTGAATATTGACATTGATATGAATTCGAGTATTTTTTTCAAAACTAAGATATGTTAAAAAAAATTGGGATATCTTCGAAAATGAAATTAAGAATCAAGATACACCTGGAATTTCTGGCCGAGGAGACAGATGGAGCGTAGAAACCAGTGTTGTTGAAGTTGTTGAGGGCAGATGATGTTAAGCAGTGTTGGGTTCTGGACAGGACAGGGCATAAACTACAACATTCTCTAGAGCTGGAAGATGGTGGATCTTGTAGTTGAACTCGGACAGGAAAGACAACCTTCTCTGCTGCATGGCAGACCAGGGTGGTGACAGTTCAAATGTTAGAGGTTTGTGGTCAGTGAACAATATAAACTTTTATGTTCTAACATTAAAAAGACATGGCAGATAGAGGAGTAGGGTGCAAACAACTCACGGTTTAAGGCACAGTATCTGGTTTCTGGGGTGGATAACTTCTTGGAGTAGAATGCCAGAGGAGTACAGGAGCCAGCTACTTATTGATGCAAGACTGCTCCAACATGAGAACCGGAGGCATCTACGGACAAAGATGTCCAGGTGGAGGGGTCAGGGGGAACAAGTGTTGGAACATTTTCCAGGACAGATTTGGCAGCTGCAAAGGACTGGTTCATCTCTAGGTTCCAGATCCAGGGTAAAGGTTTTGAGAGCTTCGGTTAGAGGAAGTTGTAGGCCAGCAGCACCCTTGATGAGCCTCCTGTAGAAAATAAGGATTCCCAGGAAACGCTGTATTTCTTTCATGTCTGAAGGACAGGGAAAGGCGGAGATGATCTCTGTGTGTTTGACTAGTGGAAAACAATCTGATCCTGATACTCTCATACCGAGGTAGTCAACTGTAGGAGCTGCAAACAAGCATTTATCAGGGTTGATACTAAGTCCATGGAGGTGGAGTAGATCAAGGACCCTTTGTACATGTTCAAGGTGAGAAACAAGATCAGGGCTGGATATAAGGACATTATCCACAAATACAAAACAGTATGGAAGACCTTGGAAAAGCTTCTCCATCAACCGTTGGAAAATTACATCCACTGTTCCTCAGGCCAAATGGCATTCTAATCCACTCAAACAGGCCAAAAGGCATGATCAGCACAGTCTTTAGAATGTCTCCTGTAGACATTGGAACCTAATGGTATTCTTTGGTCAATTCTAACTTCGTGAACACCTTGGAGCCGTGGAGCCTGGCTGAGAAATCTGCAATATTCTGCAAGGGGTATCTATCAGGTTTATTCACCATGTGTGATGTGTAGAGGACTGGTCCCAGGAGAAAAGGAATTTCTGATAATCCCTGCACTTCCAAGGCTGCAATTTCCTTTCTAGCTCACTCAAGTTTCTCTGCATCCATTTGGCTGGCTTAGGCAAAAACTGGCCGGCCAGGCAGGATAGGAACAGTCTAGTACGGCAGACTGAATGCTTTGGATCTGTGATAAAAAACTTTATCTGGATTCTCAGACAGAAGATACTGGAACTCCTCAGGGGTAGAGAGAAGGGCAGTGTAGAGATCTGAGCTTCTGTTGGATGAGCTAGACAAAATGGCGGGGATAGATTTGAGGGTTAGGAGTCATGGAGGCAGGAACCTGCAATATCAACCAGGAGATGATTGCAACATCCCAGGAGTGGCATAGAAACATTTGCCAGCAAAAAACTCCACTCAAAACGTCTAGAACCAAACAAGCCAAACAACGGAAATTATAGGTATTCATAGTGGAACCGTCGGTGGTTTTTAACTGGATCCCAGAACCTGAAGCTGAAGGAGAACGGGGCAGGTGAGGAAACACTGATACAGAAGCTCCAGTATCCATGAGAAACTTGGTGGAGCATAGTCTGTTCTTGAGGAACAACAGAGGTGAGGACAAAGGTCCGACATGAACTGTGTTGATGATATCCCTGCTGTCAACTAGTTTCTCGAATGGGAACATGGTGATCTGGACTGGTTAGCCTGGTTTCCTGATTTGCGATGGTACCAACACTCCTGGACTGCTGGTTCTAGCATGACTAGAGGAAGACCTTGTTTTGGGGTTGTGAGACACAAGAGAAATATCCTCAAAATCCTGAAACTCTAAAAATCCTAAACTCTTCCAGAGCTCATCTGCTCTGGTACCCATTTATCTAGGGTCAGCATTTGACTCTGCCAGGAGATGGGAATGAATATCTGCAGATAGAGAATCCATAAAAAGTCTTAAGAAGAACAAACCTGGCTTCTCATCTTCAGAGAGAACTAACATCTTATCCATGAGCTCCGATGGTCTTTGATCCGTTAGAACTGGGATACTCTGGAGGGCCTGGTTTGATCAAGGCAGGCTCTCAGGACTGTGTAGGGATCTGCTGGAGGATTACATGGTATTTGGAATAAAACATTCTCTTCTACCATTTTTCTTTAAAAATTTTTACGGAGGTTTTATTGTAATTGTCTAATATATGCAATAGATATTTATATAATTTTTATCTTTTTGCAATCCAATGTTGTATGATATTTCAAACTATGCATTTTCTTATACGAAAGTTGGAAATATCAAAGATTTACAGATCAAGTTGCAAAGAAATAGGTGTTAGAAAATTTGAGTTTGTGGTAAATTCTCAGTTACTTTACTAGTGTTTTACAAATATATTTTTTTCAGGTCAAAAACGATATAAAACTGAAATGTTATAAAGCACAAGAAGAATTCAAAAACATTTACAAAATATTTTATTTATTTTTTTTATTTTAGGAATACAATGGAGTATCAAAGGCTCCAATGCCCCTGGTTATGTTCAGGTAAAAAAAGCAAAAACTTTTTCATACAAATCAATTTCAATCGTAAAATTTTTTTTCAGTTATAGGTTAAATATCCCTTAGAATAGCATAATTTTGATTATAATGGTTTAGCCGCAATGTTTTTAAGAAATTTTTTAAACTAATTTTATAAAGCATACAGTGTACAGTGTAAATTGCATGCATGATATACATCGTTCACAGTAAATCGTAATATAATTTATACTGTAAGCTCTAAATTGTACTGTACACTATACACTGTAGTGTACACTGAACACTGTACACTGTACATAGTACAAGCCTCACTTTCTTGATTGCAAGCTAGGGGGCAAATTGTCCAAATTAAAGAAGAAAGAAGAAGTTTGATAAATTGACCCATGTACAGAGAATTCTACTTGAGTTTCCTTTCTTCTTTAAATACTTTGATCTGAAGCAACTGCTTGTTAAGGTTCGCTGTAGAGCATGCGGCCAGAATAATAAGAATCATCAAACAAGGTTTAACAATTTATATACTTTTCCTAGAATTACCAGTTCTTTGTTCACAAACTAATCAGAGAAACCTGCGGCTTAAATCTTTGTATGAAGGCTAAATGTATTTTTTAATCCTCTATGTTTAAATATGGTTTATAGGATGTTAGAAAACTGAATTAAGATAAATGTAAAAGATAATCTTTCTAATTTTTTTCAAATATAATTATGTGGCCAACGGTTAAAGATTATTTTGAAATTTTTTAATCACCGTGAACTTTTTCCCGCCTGGTCCAGAACCTAAAAACCTAGTTTTAAAAAATCCTCTAAATAGCTAGATACTTTTTAGATGTCTAAAAATTTCAAAGTGATGGTTTTAGAAATGATACCAGCATGACCTCTTTTTTGGGTAAATTAAAGTTAAAAAAGCATAAATTTTATGTTTTTTTTGTCAGGAGGGGGGCATGCTCTTTTAGTTGGTGTAGGAGGGTCAGGCCGCCAATCTTTAACCAAGCTTGCAACATTTATCGCAAATTATGAACTTTTCCAAATCGAGGTAAGAAGTGTTAAAAAAAATACAATTATCACCCTGACCTAATCTAACTATTTTGAACTGTGGATAACAGTCAATTTGAATTTGAACCAGACCAACCCCTTGTACATGGCCTTAGTGATGCACCGAAAGCACCGAGCTGATCCTATCCCATGCTGGTTCTGTTTTAACTTTGATGGCACGGCAAGACTTTTTACAATACTCGGCCTATTATAGGCCATTTGACCTTCCCCACTACCTTAGTTTGTGTGTCCTGGTTAAAATTGGAATCAACAATTTAAATTCTTCCTTTTTCTTTAACTTTTTTCGGTGGTTCAAATTTGAACAGGTAGTATGTGGTTTAGCGAATTTGCTCAAATTCATTAAATTGTCCCGCTATTTAAATATTTTCTATTGATACTTGTTTTAGGTGAACAAGTCCTACAGTTTAAACGACTGGAAAAATGATCTGAAAAAAGTTCTAAAAAGATCAGGAGCAGATGGGAAGCAGATTGTTTTCTTGTTTACAGATCTCCAGATCAAGGATGAAACATTCCTAGAGGATATCAGTATGATACTTACTACTGGAGAAGTACCAAACCTGTTTGCTGCAGACGAGAAGGCAAATATTCTAGAACGGGTTCAACTCCGGGCTCAGGAGGAAAATAAGGATATTGGAGAAACCTCGTTTAACAACCTTTACAATATATTCCTAAATAACGTGAAGAATAATCTTCATGTTGTCCTGGCTATGTCTCCACTTGGACCTTCATTCAGGAACAGGTTGAGAATGTTTCCAAGTTTAGTAAACTCCTGTAATATCAACTGGTTTACTGAATGGCCTGAAGATGCATTAGAAAAGGTTGCAAATAATTTCTTAGAAGAAATGGACATGACAGATGATATTCGTAAACGGTGTGTCATGATGTGCAACTATTTTCATCATGGAGTAAAGAAAATGTCTACTCGTTTTAAACAAGAGACTGGGAGGTATAATTATGTAACTCCAACATCCTACTTGGAGCTTATTTTAACCTTCAAGACCTTGTTAAAAGGGAAGAAGGATGCAATATTAAACCTAAAGACAAGATATGAGATGGGTTTAGGCAAACTAGAGTTTGCTTCCTCGCAAGTGTCTGTTATGCAGAATCAGCTAACAGACCTTCGTCCGCAGTTGCTAGGTCAGTAAAACAAATTTAAACTCTTATTTTTTTCTACTTCAAATATTTTTTTCAGAAACTTCTGATGAAACTGAGAAATTGATGATAAAGATTGAACAAGATACAATTCAGGTAGATTACAAAAGTACTTGTAACACTTTTTAAATAAAATCTTTTAAAGATGCTGTTTACCTAATTCCAAGTTCTATTAAAAACCTCTATATGAGGTAAAATTTTGTTGTTTTTGTGGAATTCCGAAATATTTTATTTTGAACATTTCCAGCAAAACATAAATATCTCATTCATTCCAGATCCCACCAAGGTTTAAAAAGACCATTAAGAATTGTAATTGTAAAAAACTGAGGATCCCTTGAAATTACGGCTACAGTCCCTTCAAATAAATGCAACATGCCTTATTTGGATTTTTAAATAATTGTCTGATTGTAATCCTTGTATATATGTAGGTGGAAGCAAAGAAGGAAATTGTTGCGTGTGATGAAGCTTTGGCAAATGAAGCTGCTGCAGCTGCTCAAGCAATCAGGTAAGATATGAAGCGGCTGCAGCTACTTAGGCAATCAGGTTAAATATGAAGCTGCTGCAGCTGCTCAAGCAATCAGGCTAGATATGAAGCTACTGCAGCTTCTCAAACAATCAGGTTAGATATGGAGCTATTGCAGCTTCTCAAGCAATTAGGTTAGATATGAAGCTACTGCAGCTTCTCAAACAATCAGGTTAGATATGAAGCTGCTGCAGCTGCTCAAGCAATCAGGTTAGATATAAAGCTACTGCATCTTCTCAAGCAATCAGGTTATATATAGAGCTGCTCCAGCTACTCAAGCGATCATGTTAGATATAAAGCTGATGCGCCTGCTCAAGCAATCATGTTACAAATGAAGCTGCTGCAGATGCTCAATCAAATCAATCAGGTTAAATATGAAGTTGCAGCAGCTTCTCAAGCAATCAGGTTAGATATGAAACTGCTGCAGCTGTTCAAACAATCAGGTTAGAAATGAAGCTGCTGCAGCTGCTCAATCAATCAGGTTAGATAAAAAGATTCTGCAGTTTGTCACGAAATCAGGTTAAATGTGAAGTTGCTGCAACTACTCAACCAATCAAGTTATAGATGAAGCTGCTGCGCTGCAGCTGCTAAAGCAATCAGGTTAGATATGAAGCTGATGCAGCTGCTCAAGCAATCAGGGCAATTGTTAAGTTTAATGTTCATTAGAGTATGTGCTCGACTATAGGTTTATAAGATAGATAACAAATCGACAATTCTAATTAGGAATAAACTTGATATTCTAGTTAGGGATGATATTTTAATCAGGGATGATAAACTTAATATTTTAATCAGGGAAGATAAACTTAATATTTTAATCAGGGATGATAACCTTAACATTCTAATTAGGGATGATAAAATTATTATTCTTATCAGGAATGATGAACATAATATTCTAATCAGGGATGATAAACTTAATATTTTAAGTAGGGATGCAAAACTCGCTATTCTAATTAGGGATGACTGTGAGAATGATCTAGCTGAAGCTATCCCTGCCCTGCAGTCGGCTGTAAACTCTCTGAATACTCTTAAACCAAGTGATATTACAGTTGTCAAGTCTATGAAGAATCCAGCACCTATTGTCAAGTTTGTTATAGAGTCAGGTCGGGTATTATTATTATTATTATTATTATCATTATTATTNGGGAAAACAGGGGATACCAGGAGGAGTGAGGAGGGGAGAGGGAAAACAGGGGATACCAGGAGGAGTGAGGAGGGGAGAGGGAAAACAGGGGATACCAGGAGGAGTGAGGAGGGGGAAGGAAAACAGGAGGAGTGATGGGGGGTGGGGAAACAGTTAGATATGAGGGGGTAGATTCAAGGATTTAAAGAAATAAAGAAAGGGATAATAAACATAAGGGGAAGGGGGGTAAAAAAACTAAATAACAGATGAAGAGGTAGTGAAAGCTAGCAGGGAAGGGGGTGGGGAGGAGGTGTAATAAATACAGAGGTCCCATACTAATCTAGATACATTACATTGTACATTGTCCGCAGATCTAAATGTGCTCATTAGTAAATATGCAAATCATGTTTGCGCTTAACCTAACTAGATATGTATATCTATAACTCCGTCAAACCCATACTGTGATTAGCTTAACTATGTTATAAATATATAACAAAACATAAATTGTAATTACGTCTGTTCAGACAGAATCTTTAATCTAGAACCTAAGTAATAAATATACTCAGTTGATATAGACTCTGCTTTGATTACAGTGAGAGAGTAATCGTTTCTTGTTTGAACAAACAAGTTAGGATTGTGCCCAGTGCTTTGGCATTGATAGTTTATAAGCTAGTGTCCGGTTGACATTGATAGCTGACATGATCATGCCCATTGTTTAGCATTAATAGTTTACAAGCTAGTGTGTTGAAATCAATAGCTGACGAGATTGTGCACATTGGTTTGGCATTGATAGTTCATGAGAACGTGTCCTGGCTTTGACATTGATAGTAAAGCGAAACTGAGTTGTACCTATATAGATATAGGTTGGAGAAATCCTTATGGAGTAGGGCATTTAATACACAAAGTGGTGGCAACGGTGGGATCAATGAACCCTAGTTAAATGCCTGTAACTCCAGAGAAGATCATGTGAGTACCTGGTTTAACGGAGTATTGAGAGAAACAAGAATGGAGATATTTTAAAAGACAAAGCAACAACAGTAACACTGGACATTATTGAATCATAGTGACGGTTCAGATATAGACCTAAGCTTGACATAAGCCAGGGGAGGGGGAGACCCTCCACTCTAAGAGTTTTAGATAATAATGAGGTTGGCGCAAATGGAGTTGGGAAAACAAGCTTTGGTGGCAATAGTTGCATTAGTGGAAAAGGTGTAGAAGTTCTGATTATAACTGATGTTTTTTTAAAATGTATGTCTATTTAAGTTCCAATATGTATTCACAATCTTAGGCAGGTATATAATCTAATTACTGTAAGTAGCTAGTATTGTCGTATTACAAATTTACGTAGTTAGGAATTAACGCAGTTAGATTCTTCAACATTGTATAACGCATTTTATATATATATGTATGTTCAAACAGCATTTATTGCATGGATAGATACGGGATTGAGAAACCCTTATGGAGTAGGGCATTTACTAAAGGGGCATGGTTGTTGGATCAAGATTAAAGATTCAAGAAAGAACGATAAAGATGAGGGGATGTTTTTTAGAAAATATATATATTTATATTTATATTCATATTCTGAACCCTTTCCATATTTTAAAAACGATATATGACGTTCTTGCATCTAAGCAAATTATTTTTCTTTTTTTTGTAAACAAACATAAAGAAAACAATAAAGGATTTTCAGAAAAAAAGCAAAATGTTGCATTTTCTTTAAAATTATATTTTATCTGTTTCTTTATTACTCTGTGTACATTTGCCAACATCCTCTCTACCCTTCTTAGCTGTCTCTCTTGGATATATTTATGTTGGTTCTTTGTTTAGCTTCTAAGTATATTTTACAATTCCAATACTTTTAGGGTAAACTAGTAGACGATTACTGGTCCCCAGGGCAACAGATGCTTGGAGATATCAAGTTTTTAGAAACTTTGAAAACTTATGATAAAGATAATATTCCGCCTGCTATCATGAAGAAAATCCGGGAAACCTATGTTACAAATCCATACTTTGATCCAAACCTTGTCAAGAAAGTGTCAACAGCTTGTGAAGGCCTATGCAAATGGGTTCGAGCGATTGAAGTGTATGACCGTGTTATCAAAATAGTTGCTCCAAAGAAGGCGAAGTTGTCAGAAGCTGAAACTGAGCTGGCGAACCAGATGGACAAACTCAACGAGAAACGAGCTCAGCTTCAGCAAGTCACTGATAAACTCCAAGCTCTCAATGACGAGTTTGCTGCAATGACGAAGAAGAAGAAAGATCTTGAGGACAATATAGAACTATGCAGCCAGAAGTTAGATCGAGCAGAGAAGTTGATTCATGGATTGGGAGGAGAGAGAGCTCGATGGGGAGAAATGGCGCAAATGCTTAAAGGAAAATGTGCCACTTTGACTTATATATTAACCCAAATATTATAGAATGTGGGGGGAAATAGTTACTATTAAAAAAGTTTTTACAATTTTAATTGTATAATACCAATATTCAGGACGCCGGCCTTAGTTCTTTACCGTCAAACTAGCAACAACTTTTTCTAACAACAGCTTTCATAACACAGGAAGATATTTGGCTGAAATTTT
>NW_019396376.1:109265-140152 GCF_000591075.1 Eurytemora carolleeae | reverse complement strand
TCCCCCACAACTTCCTCACCACATCTCCCCCCCCACATCTCCCTTTCCCCACAACTTCCTCACCCCATCTCTCCCAATTTTTAAAGTCCTCTATTCATCCTACCTCTCCTCTTTTTAACTCTCTAATACTAATTAAGCTGTGTTATAGAAAAGAGATAATATCTGACTGGCAAACACTGTGTAAAGAACAGAAGATTCTTTGCTCACAGGAAACCTCAAGAATTTGATAAATATAATAATCGATAGATAAACAGTAAATCGAAAAAGAGGGCCAAGAAAACACAAATATTACAATTTTTGGAGTATTTAGAATTGTATTAAAAAATCGCAGACCAGATGACGGCTGAGATGATTATTTTAACAAAATTATTAAATTGTAAAACATGTTATTCAATGAAAATGGCCATTTAGCTCTTTTTAAATAATTGGATAAATGCTCTATCAATGAATAACAGAAAATCATTGCATAAATGCACTATAATAAATGCAGGGAATCAGTAAATTT
The DNA here is from genome assembly GCF_000591075.1 of Eurytemora carolleeae. Lineage (NCBI taxonomy): Eukaryota > Metazoa > Arthropoda > Copepoda > Calanoida > Temoridae > Eurytemora > Eurytemora carolleeae. Next base: position 139,647 of record NW_019396376.1, on the reverse strand, counting down.
GGGAACCTAGCGCTGCTAAGGTTATTAAAAGTTACTCCCGCCGTTTACCCGCACTTGAACAATTTTACAGGGAAACTAAATTTTCACAATTATTGTCAATCCACTCTACTTAGAATCTCAAAACCAAGCTATGAACATTTCCGAGGGTCTTCCGAGTTCCCCAATTAAAATTTAAGGCAAAACGGTTCAGGGTTTCCTGAGTTATATTCGGACAAACAAAAAAAGAAACCCAGACAAGCAGAGATTACAACATTATATATATATATAAAGTTGTTATCTCTGTCTATCTGTCTGTTTGTTTGTTTGTCCTATTATAACTCAGAAATCCCTTGACCGATTTGCCTCAAATTTTTATTGGGGAACTTGGGAGACCCACGGGAATGTTCATTGCTTGGTTTGGAGATTTTAAGTTGAGTCGTAAATCCTTATTTACGACAAAGGGCGGGTAAACGGTGGGACTGACTGGGCAACGCTGGGTTCCTAAGCTAGTATTTTAACAGAATTGTTTGAGTTTGTGGTGTGTAGGAGTTCAGTTTAACAAGTATACTTGGAGATCAGGTTTTGATCAGACAATGGCAGATTGCTGGCCTACCAAAGGAAATAATATTTATCAACTCATTTCATGAGAACCTTCAAAAAACAAAAAAAAAACGCTAAAGGGAGTGTTCGCAAAAAATGAAAGGGGATCCCTAAATTAAATTTGGGTTAATTGCTACTAATATTAATTTTAATTTAAAATTCCTAAATCAAAATGAATATTTCACTTTTTAAGTTTTTAATTTCAAATGCACAGTATTTGCGAAAATATTATTTAATTCATTTTATCCAAATTGAAGGTGGATTAAATGTTTCCAAATTCTGAAGAAAAAAGATACTGCAAACCACTTCTGGAAAATCCACGGCTAATTTTCAGAAAGATTGAAAATGTATTAAAAATTTGTTGTGCAAAAAAGTTTGAATCGGTACTTTTTTCTAAAATATTTAGAATTGTTGATATAAATTATTCGAACTCAGGATTATTTCTCTGTAGATAACGGAATAATTGTCTCAAATGCCAGGAAACGTTATTTTTTTCTTCATTTGACAACTTTTTATCTGAAACATGATTTCTAACATACAATTAATTCTTCTTGCTTCTAGAACATGATTTCTATCGTACAGTTAATTCTTCTTGCTTCTAGAGCATGATTTCTAACATACAATTAATTCTTCTTGCTTCTAGAACATGATTTCTAACATACAATTAATTCTTCCTGCTTCTAGAACATGATTTCTGCCATACAATTAATCCTTCCTGCCTCTAGAATATGATTTCTGACATACAATTAATTCTTCCTGCTTCTAGAACATGATTTCTAACATACAATTAATCCTACTTGCATCTAGAACAGAATTTCTAACATACAACAAATCCTTCTTGCTTCTAGAACAGGATTTCTAACATACAATTAATCCTTCTGACATCAAGAACATATTTTTTAAGTTACAATTAAAATCCTTTTTTGCAAATAAAACATACAATTAATCCTTCCTGCTTCTAGAACACAATTTCTAACATGTAGGGTGTCCTACGAAACATTATAATTTAAGAACGACCTGAAAATCGTCTTTGAAATGATTTGTAGAATGCAATCGTAAAACTAATTTTAGAAATAAAATCCTTGAATTATTAATCTCAAGATATCCTTAGTCCAAACATTTCCAAAATGGGTTCTGTCTTTTATGTGTTTTCACAATTACCGGAAATATGAAGAATTTCCTTTAGATTTCGACAGTTTTAGTTTATTTCAACAAATTAAAATTAAAACAAAATTTTTCATCTCGGGTAATATTGAAAGCACAACAAAAGGAGACAAGATTTTGGAAATACCAGGACTAGTGGATATTTATGATTATAGTTTCAAGAATCAAACGTGTAAAAAGGTTGACAAACGTGTAAAAAGGTTGACAAACGTGTAAAAAGGTTGATAAACGTGTAAAAAGGTTGACACATGAATGCATCAACTTATTTCAAAGATAAAAACCGACCTTAAAGTCAGCTCTTAACTCTCATGTTTCCTGGGACACCCTCTAAAACATTAATTGTAAAATACAATGAATTCTTAATGCTCTTATGCTTATAAATTCTAATATTATAATTTATTTATTATAAAAATAGGATTTAATTGGTTTAAATTGTAGATTAGACCACATAGATTCTATTACAATAGATAGCAACATGTCATATAGTTTTTGCGTCCGACAAAATTATCAATTAAAGTGATAATTTAAGAATAAAGTGCTTATCTTACAATGAAATAATTGCAGTTTTAAGTGTTTTTTATTTTCTGATTTTACAATTTTTTTATTAATCTTGGAAAACATGTCAACTAATTTGAGAAAATTTCGTTTTCCTTGTTATATTTGACACTTGTGACGTCGTGTATAACAATATAATTGGTCCATTTCTCTGTTGCCACCTATTGTACTTGATAATCTATTTTTTCTATAATTAATATTTCTTCCCTTAAATAATGATTTGTTAGACGTTGGTCCTTGATGATTGATCCACAAGGCCAGGCATCAAAATGGATAAAAAATATGGAGAAATCTAACTCCCTTGTGATAATCAAGGTAATTACCAAGCATTTATTAGAATATTTGTAACAAATATATATACATTTCTTGTCTAGGTGTTTGTTTGTTTGTAACCGATAAACGTAACTTTTTGTGGGACCTCATATGGATGCTCAGAATAACAATAAATTGTCTCAATTTTTTTATTTTCGTAAAATTTCGATAATCCACGAAAACAAATTTCAAATCTGCAAAATTATTTATTTTTTTATCGAAGAGAAAACGCTGGAAGATTGAGCAACAATTAAAAGTTGAAATAGAAGATGGGTGCGAAGCGCCCTGATAATCTCGTAATATATAACTCATCATTATTAGATTTTTAAATAAAATTGCAATATCATACTTTTTATTTTATTTAAAAACCATTACAAGTACTTTTGTTTTCTATGTTATAATTAACTTTGCCTATAATCTTTATGAATATTCTGAGCCGGCGATTTAAAAAATTCAAGAAAATACGACTCGGGTCTAAGCTGTTTTATTTACGGCTCGGGTTTTCGAATTTAAGTTGCATCTATTTTTAAACAGAATTTAGTTCATAAAACCGGTTTAATGTTGTATTTGGCGGATTTTCATTGTAGGAATTGGTGCATTCCGGGTTTTGATGAGAATAAGTCCCAACATTGAGCCTTATTCTTCACTAAAACCAACCAAGGTCGGTTTTATTTTTATTGGGCCTAACTCCTTAAGTCGAGCCTAAGATCTCGCAGCTGTCAATCACGTGACAAAAGCTGTCGTCAGAGTTGGGTCGAAGATTGGGTCTTAAAGCTGCATTTAAGGAATTAAGACTCGAGCCGAAGCTTTTAAATCGCGGGCTCTGGAGAAATATATTGTTCTGTATTTAAACAAGAGAACGGGGGCATTTAAACCTTCATTGTTAGACTATAGTACAGGAAACCAAGAAAACAGGAAGACAGGAGAACAGGAACTAGGAAAACAGTAAAACACAAAACCAGGAAACCAGAAAAACAGGAAACCATAAAAACAGAAAACAAGAAAGTAGGAAACCATGAAAACTGGAAACCAGCTTGTGGAACCTATCCCCCCCTCACAATCTAGAAATGTGTCTTGTGAGGCTAGCATGTGGAAGGCTTAATATTTTGCGTTTGCACTTCTTTATTCTTTATGATGATATTGTTTTTCAGTATTCCGATCCTAAATATCTGGCCGGTATACAGACTGCTGTGGAACAAGGAAACCCCTGTCTTCTAGAGAATGTAGGAGAGAGTTTAGATCCAGGTATACTAGGGTTAAATATAGGGTAGAGTTTAGATCCAGGTATACTAGGGTTAAATATAGGGTAGAGTTTAGATCCAGGTATATTAGGGTTAAATATAGGGTAGAGTTTAGATCAAGGTATACTAGGGTTAAATATAGGGTAGAGTTTAGATCCAGGTATACTAGGGTTAACTATAGGGTAGAGTTTATAGATCTAGGTATACTAGGGTTAAATATAGGGCAAAGTTTAGATCCAGGTATACTAGGGTTAAATATAGGGCAAAGTTTAGATCCAGGTATATTAGGGTTAAATATAGGATATTGTTTAGCTTTAGGTATACTTGGGTTAAATATAGGGCAAAGTTTAGATTTAGGTATACTAGGGTTAAATATAGGGTAAAGTTTAGATTTAGGTATACTAGGGTTAAATATAGTGTAAAGTTTAGATTTAGGTATACTAGGGTTAAATATAGGGTAAACTTTAGATTTCGGTATACTAGGGTTAAATATAGGGTAGAGTTTAGATCCAGGTATACTAGGGTTAAATATAGGGTAGATTTTAGATCCAGGTATACTAGGGTTAAATATATGGTAGAATTTAGATCTAGGTATACTAGGGTTAAATATAGGGTAGATTTTAAATCCAAGCATATATTGGTATAGTCTATCTATCTATCTATTTATCTATCTATCTATTTATCATCTATCTATTTATCTGTCTATATATCTATGTATCTATCTATCTATCCCACCCCAATCTTGAATATATTGAATACGGAACAGATACAGAATATATTCAACTAATGTTCTAACTCAATGATGCAAATGATGCAAAATAAAATATGTTTATCAAAATATATACTTTTCTGACAGATTTCAATATATACAGTTAACCTCAATATTATTCAGGTTTTCAGATTAATTAGCAGATTATTAACAAATATCTGAAAAATAGCAGTTTTGTAGAAAATATATTTTGTCATTTCATGAATAATTTTCCTAACTAATTCACATAGATTTAGCCTGCTTTGAAATGTTGCATCATTTTCAAGACATGGTCCACTTTGAAGTGTCGCAAAACCTTGAGCTTTGATTTTACCGCTCTAACATCCATACTTTCTTGTTGTCCACGACATGTACATTTTATAAGGATTAGGCACTTATTTTTTGTCGTGCAGATGTAATTTGGTAAGTCCTCTTTAATATTTATGTGAGAGCTTGCAAACATTAATAGCATTAAACAGTATCATTGTGCATCGGTTAATTTAAAAGGTTATTACGTAAAAGGATAAAATAGTTTTAACATGCAAAATAACTGCAAACCCAGTAAACAGGGATCCAGACAAAATATAAAGTTTTGTATTCAGTTCTAAGACTGCCTCAACTTAACAGGGTCGATCTTTGGCCTGAATTTTACCCCAACTACTTACACATATTTTGTGTAGCCTGGGACATGATCATTCTAGAACTTTAACGCACTTTCGGTCAAGAGTTTTATCATGTAAAATGTAAATAAAAAAGAAATGAAGAACCATTTTCTTTTTTCTGATTTATTCATATTTCTTAATCAGAGCTGATGTATGGTATACAATCCTTGTATATTCTGATATACAGACCTAAGTTTATATTCACCCTAAGGGACCATATAATAAATAAATAGAAAACAACAACTTGGAAAACTGTAAAATCTGACTTTTTTCATTTTTTAATTTTATTATTGAGAACCATGTTTTGAAGGAATTTTTTTTTTCTCCATGCTCCTGTTTGTGGGAGGTATTACAGATATTGGGGATCAATCTTCTTCATATAAGTATATTGGAGTTTATATGTTTTCACTTAGAGAGAGGGGGAGGAGGAGGGGGGGGGAGATTTATCAGTAGTATCATTACCTTTAGGATAACTAGAGTAGTTGTACCTTGAATAAAAAGAATCATACAGTCAATTCGGTAGGAATAATCTTATTCCTTGTATACAATATTCTTTTTTTATATATCCTTGATTTGAACTGATTTTTTTTTACTGAACAGTTTTACCAAATTTAATTTGGATAAGCTATGCATTTTTAAATAAAAATTCAATTAACAATTCTAATAGATAAACATGAAAAATGCGATGAGCCGATTTTAAGGATCCTTGTTTAAAACAGGTTTATGTACAACAATTATTTTTAGAAATCACTTGTTAGTCTTTAATTTAAGAAACTTAGCAATCGCTACAAACTTTATTTTTCTAATCACTAAATCTTAACATTGTGAGGCTGTAAAACCTTTAATATTTAACACTAAGAATAGTTTATTTCACTGTTTGAAATATCAAAGGCCTACGACATCAGAATGCCAAAATATAAGAATTAGAAAATTAGAATTTATGGCAAGTGCTCATGGTTCCTTAGAACAGATCATAACAATTTGTCTGATGAAGGCATATTATGATATCCTAGATAAAGAACTTGAATACTCGGAGACATTTTGCTTTCTGATGATAGCCCACTTCCCTAGATAAACATTTACCTAGTATTCTTTACAAGAAAATATTATAGTTTTAGTATTCTTATAACGTTTACTGTACACCACAGGACAGAACTGTACACCACAGGACGGAACTGTGCATAACAGGACAGGGCTGTACAACACAGTACAGGACTGTACATAACAGGACAGGACTGTAAACCACAGGACAGGCCTGTACACCAGAGGACAGAACTGTACAACACATGATATAACTGTACATAATAGGACAGGACTGTAGACCACAGGACAGAAATTTATATAACCGGACAGAACTGTTCATAACAGGACAGAACTGTTCATAACAGGACAGAACTGTTCATAACAGGACATAACTGTTTATAACAGGGCAGAACTGTACATAAAAGGACAGTACTGAACATCACAGGACAAGACTGTACACCAAAGGACAGAACTGTACATAACAGGAAAGGACTGTACACCAAAGGACAAAACTGTGCATTACAAGGACAGGACTGTATTCCACAGGACAGAACTGTATACCTCAGGACAGTTCCATAGGACAGAACTGTACATAACAGAACAGGACTGTACACCACAGGGCAGAACTGTACATAACAGAACAGGACTGTACACCACAGGACAGGACTGTATACCTCAGGACAGGACTGTAAAACACAGGACAGGACTGTGCACAACAGGACAGGACTTTAAACTGCAGGACCGGATTGTACAACACAGGACAGGACTGTGCATAACAGGACAGGACTGTACACCACAGGACAGAACTGTATACCTCAGGACAGGACTGTACAACACAGGACAGGACTGTGCACAGCAGGACAGGACTGTAAGCTACAGGACAGGACTGTACAACACAGGACAGGACTGTGCATAACAGAACAGGACTGTACACCACAGGACAGGACTGTATACCTCAGGACAGGACTGTACAACACAGGACAGGACTGTAAACTGCAGGACCGGACTGTACGGTGTACACCACTGGAAGTAACTAGTGAGGATATATATCTAAAATAAGAATAATGCAAAAAAATAAGAATAAAGCAGGTTGCAGACAAGAGCCAATGCATTATCATAATACATAATATCCTTAATAACTGATAGAACTGATGGGCTGTATCATTTAATCAGACATGTATAGTAGTAGTACATGCATACAACATTGTCCTGCAGAAATATAATAATAGCGCATATTCACAATAGAAAGTATTCTCATTGTATAGAGGGGAGGGGGGTTGAATGAGGAAAGAGAGAGAAGACCTGATCCTCGTTGAGGTTTCTGGATGAGGTTGCGTGATTAAAAATCGGAATTTGTCAGCAAATAATAGTTGTTTTCTTCTTGTATGGTGAAAAAACTGATTGTCTACGGTTGGACACTTCAAAGTCAGACTAAACATGAAAACTCATCTACTATTTTCAAAACTGTCTGAAATCTGTGTTAGTCCTATCTATTCTATCAATCGTATCTTCCTTCTGTCTTGTCTATTCTATCTATCCTATCTATCCTATCTATCCTATCTATCCTATCTATCCTATCTGTCCTATCTATCCTATCTGTTGTCTCCGTTATCTGTCCTATCTGAACTGTACATTTATGAATAATTGTTTATTATCCCAGGATTAAGCTCTGTTCTATCCCGACAAACGTTCTCTAGTGGAGGTAGTGAATGTATCCAGATTGGGGAGAACATTGTAGAATATAATTCTAAATTCAGGAATACAACAACAACACTGTAGAACAAACAAATATGGAACAAACTTTACAAAATTTACACAATTTTATTAGATAATCTTCATATTTGCAATGTTCGGGTTTAAATAAATTGTTCCAAAACACTTCCTCTCCCCCCATTCTCCATCCACCCTTCCTCAACCCCCCCTCTTCCTTGTTCCCAGTTTCCTCTCATTTCCCCCTTCCTTACTAACTTTAGTACAACAATGTAATTTACACTTAGTCCAATTTTATCATGAAATTTTAAAGATTTAAATGATATGTGGATGACATGTATCGAACCGATAATCTTGTACTGTTATTGATAAACTGGAATTGTCAGGGGTGTAGTTTGGATGCAGACACAATAACTGATTTCCTAGCAATTACCCCCTGGTCACCCCATTTTTTATGCAAATGGAAAACCTGGATGAAATATTGCTTAGCAGCATCATCGCAACCTATGATCAAAAGTGTAAACTTTTGAATGGAAGAAGTCCTGGTAATGTTTGGAAAGCCCATTATTACTAACACTGCAAACAAAAGGAGAAGATCAAATTAATTAAATTTTGAATGTACGACTTTATCTATAGTAACTCCTCTAGTTTTTATTTTACGCACAAGCACCTTAAAAACAAATTTATCTGAATACATTTATGTTCTTCTGAATAGCTGTACAGTGGTATGCGATTATATCACTACAATAAAAACAATTTTGATTTTAATTTTGATTAATATAAAGCTATTCAAAAGTATATATATAAACAAAAAAGTTAAGAGAACATGTCAATTTCATGAGCTTTTCTTTGATTACTTGTGATCTTGTAATTTGAAAAAGCTTGTAAACAATTAAAACTTAAATAATAAAGGTGTCTTCATTGTATTGATATAATCGCCTACCACTGTACATAAAATTTACTTTAGTTAAACTTGCTACAAGAGTTTATTTTGAAATGTTTCAAATATACTAGAATTAAAATAACAGAGGCCGAGGGAATCGCCAAAGCACAGTTGAACAGATTCGATCCAAAAGTTTTGATTTCTTGATTAATATTTTTGGAATTATTTAAAGATCTACATATTTATAATTTAATGATTCTCCTAGCAATGTCACATCAAATAAAAACAAAGAAAAAAACAATTTACTCTCAACTAATCCTAGTTAGATTAAATTTTAAATTTATATTAAAAAAACAAGAAAATGAATAAAGTCAATTGTTAAAATAGGGTTATCAGGAATTGGTTGTTTGCTTTACAAAAGGTGAATGAGACATGTAGGGACCTGATTCATTGAAAATGCTGAACTGCACAGCTTTAGATTCTCTAGTGTGCCAGTTCAAGCTAAAGAGAAGAAGTTAAACCATGTCATGCAAATAATAAAATTACATTTCTTGGTAAATTACTTCTGTAGAAATTAAGTTTTAGTTCTTTTACTTTGCACCAAGTTAGATGTTGAATATTCCTTGTATTTTACTCAATTTGCATATTCTTGAATGTAAAGAAGAAATCTAACAAGTCACGTCTTGTAAAACAAAAACATTTCTCCTGTTTTTATTTGATCTTTCTATATCTATCTATTCTATATATTTATCAATATCTGGGTGTTTTTATCCTTGAGCAAGTTGGCTGCTCTACCAGCAATAAACTGATCTTAACAAACAAACACACATTTACAAACACCCAAACCCCAACTCACATATACATTCCATAACAGTTATAAAGAATTAAACTATATTTTAAACTTCTGATTCTTCATGTTTGAAACCATATAAGTGCAAATTTTGTTCAGGTATTCTTTTGGCTGGTTCCTTGAGTTCCATGCTTAAGGAACCTAAACATGAAACTCTGATGTATAATTTACTTTTTGGGCTTCGCTTTTTTTTATTTTTAAAAACTGTTCTTGGTCCATTTTGCAGGGATTAGGATGGATTTAGTTTTTTTCATTTTTCATACTTTTAATTATGATTATAGCTAATTATGGAACGATTGTGTATGATAACTGATAACTTTAACTATCATCAAAGATAACAAATTCTTTTATATAGATATGTTTTATTAAGGTTTGTATAAAATATGAAGGTTTCTAAGATCTGAACTGAGTGTTTGATGTAAACAGGAAAGAGAAGATAAATCGAGCAGGTTAGAAAACCTTACTTGAGATATAGAAAACTAAAATAGATGGGGAGTCATCATTTACATCATTACTTTATGATTGCAAGCTTCAAAATTTTACATTTTCTAAACTATAACATTTTTATAAAGTCTTTATTCATTGTAGAATTAACTTTAACAAAAATAATAATCATGTATTTCAAACTAGATTGCTCGAATGAAACATGTATGGTTAATGTATATTTGATGTTTTTTAAGCATCGTAGTAGGGTGTATGTTTGGTTAATTTATTCATGTTTGGTGTATATATGTGTGTATTACTATCATTCTCTCTTCATGCATATAGCTCTCTTGTTTTATAAAAATACATTTCCATGTTGAAGAGGATAAACCCTGCTCTGAAATAATGAGTAGAAGAACGATGATAAATCCACCAACTCTGAATTATTAATTACACAGTACTAGACAGATGTAGCTGCAAGATAAAGAAAGCCCAGCCTGAAACACTCAATTAAGGGAAAATGTTGGCCAAAAGACTACCGAGGTATAAACTTCCGGGATATTTTCATTTCAAGGGAAATATAAAACATTTTATATCTAGTAGTTGTTTTATGATTTTATAGCTGGTGGTAGTTTTATGATTTTATAGATAGTAATAATTTAATGATTTTATAGATGATGGTACATCAATGATTTTATAGCTGGTTATGATTTTATAGATAGTAATAATTTAATGATTTTATAGATGATGGTACATCAATGATTTTATAGCTGGTGGTAGTTTTATGATTTTATAGATAGTAATAATTTAATGATTTTATAGATGATGGTACATCAATGATTTTATAGCTGGTGGAAGTTCTATGATTTTTTTGTGGGTGGTAGTTTTATGATTTTATAGTTGGTAGTAGTTTTATGATTATGTCTTTTTTCGAAAACAAAATGCTTGTTTTTGAAAACGATTGAAAAAAAAAAATGATTGTTTAACAATCGTTTTCAAAAATGATTAACAACCCTATTTAAAGCTTTTACTTTTATTTTCCTTTTAGGAAGAAAACTGAATAATTGTTATAATTATTGGAATTTATGCAAATTCATTATGTTTAAGACAATTAAAAGGACAATATAAAATTGTTATTATGAAGATTTCAATGCGTTGAGGCACATGTTAATGCATAGTTTGAATTTAAAGGAGTACTTTTCAATAGCCTGGTTAATTTATTTGACTTTCAATTTTTACATGGAATTTATATATATAAAAAACATTGATGTAAAGTTTAAAATTCCTGAAAAAATGTGGAAGAAGTTAGTTTGTGTATATAGGATGGCATAAAGTCATAATGCTCTAATAAATTCCTGTTCTACATTTACTACTCAGATTACTCCATAGAATACTTACAGCTTACAGCATCTTTTATTCTTTGTATTTATATTCTTAACTGCAGCACTGACACATATTTTAAACTTGCAGTCTTAACTATTTTAAGATCTTGCAACTTGAGCAGAATACCCAAATATTAATAAGCTTCTGTTCAATTTTGAATGTTTAGTCCAACAATTTGAACTTTTATGGTTTATGGCTTTAAGTAGCCCCCTGGATATTAAAGAAATACTCATTTATCTAAGTATATGTTAACAGATGGGAGAGGAGGGGGGGGGGGCAATAATGTAATAAATACTAAGAACAAACTACTAACAGTAATTGTGCTCTAATTACAAAACAGCTTTACTATATGAAGAGCTGAGATACAATTGTTATCTTAATTTGAGTCAATTAATATCAGAGTTTACAGGACCTTTTTCAACAAAGAATTGTGAAAACAAGTCCTATCTTCCTTAACCAAAAGTCTTTCAATAAAATAATTACTCGCTTCTATCTCTAATTTTGTTTGACCATATATGCTGTAAACCAGTTGAGTTGTAAAGTTCCGCTATTTGATTTAGTAGAATTCTGAGTTTGCAATAACAAATTCTGTTGTTTTAATAAAAAATATTTTGTTTTTATTAGAAATAAGGAAAGGTTTTTTTCTTTGACCTGTATCAGCTGAAATTATTCTGGAAAATATTGAAAACTCTAATTGAGTAAATGCATAACTTGTAATCATCATCCATGGATAAAAATACTGGAATTGTCTTTCATGGAAAAGAATACAGGATCTATCTTTTTCATGGGAAAGAATACAGGATCTTTCTTTCATGGAAAAGAATACGGGATTTGTCTTTCATGGGAAAGAATACGGGATCTATCTTTCATGGAAAAGAATACAGGATCTGTCTTTCATGGGAAAGAATATGGGATCTATCTTTCATGGAAAAGAATATGGGATCTGTCTTTCATGGGAAAGAATACCCGATCTATCTTTCATGGAAAAGAATACGGGATCTGTCTTTCATGGGAAAGAATACGGGATCTATCTTTCATGGGAAAGAATACCGGATCTATCTTTTATGGAAAAGAATACGGGATCTGTCTTTCATGGGAAAGAATACAGGATCTATCTTTCATGGGAAAGAATACGGGATCTATCTTTCATGGAAAAGAATACGGGATCTGTCTTTCATGGGAAAGAATATGGGATCTATCTTTCATGGAAAAGAATACGGGATCTATCTTTCATGGAAAAGAATATGGGATCTATCTTTCATGGAAAATAATGCAGGATCTATCTTTCATGGAAAAGAATACGGGATATATCTTTCATGGAAAAGAATATGGGATCTATTTTTCATGGAAAAGAATGCAGGATCTATCTTTCATGGAAAAGAATACGAGATCTATCTTTCATGGAAAAGAATGCAGGATCTATCTTTCATGGAAAAGAATATGGGATTTATCTTTCATTAAAAGTTACAAATATTACATTTATGCTTTAGGATCTACAGATAAAGGGTTTAAAGTAATTGAAAAGTTTTAAAAAAAGAGTTTAATTCTAATGATTTCTCGATTGTTTCTGAAGCAATAAATGGGCAATTGATTTTGCATAAAAAACCATTGATATCTAATTAAAACTTGATTGAAAACAGCCTTTGTTCTCAAAACTTGGTTTTGAAAAGTGTAGTAGTGTAAACACCTAGTTTGAACTGTGAAGATTAATAAAGAAGGAAAATGGTCTATTACACTCAGAGTTTAGCGCACACATTATTATTATGGATAGAATGGAGGGATTTTCTAACAGCTTACTGGAATGGGCTATTTAGTTCTTTGAATATTTTATATTAAGTATCAAGTTTAGCAAGGTAAAAGTCTTCAGAAAGATAATGCAGTAATTTAAACTGATCTCTTTTAAAACTAATTTATATAATATATCATATTATCATAATGTTCAGGCAGATTTTACTTTCCCTGTCAACCTATCTTCAAGTGACCCTCCATTTATAAAGTTACATTTACAATTCACAACTTACCCTAACCTCTTGGGTCTGAGCAAAAGAGAATCTGAAGACATCTGCAAACAATGTCATAAACATCAAGAAATTCAATAACATTATGAAGAAGAAATAATTGATTCTAACATTGATTTATTGAACAAATTTCAATTAAGAAATATGTTCCTTCACATCTAATTAGTTTACGTTAGAAGGTCTTTTAGGTTTTTTTGTTGTCCCTATTTAATGATTAAATAAAATTGATTCTCAAAAAGTAACAACCCAAATGGATGATTTTGAACTTCAACTATGTGCTCAAACTCAGTAATTATACATCATTAAAACGTTTTATATGTCTCAAATGAATCCTAACAAATTTCTCCACAATACTACATTCTCAGTACAACTACCATACATTGCCAGTCACTGCCTTTAATTATCCTTGTTTTTCTATCTTAAAACTGATAATGTTCCATTTACAATTCCTCTATTTGAGTGACTTGAAGAAAATAAAATTAACAAATTGATATCCTTAAAGTTAGAAAAATGACGATATCTTTCTCATTGATACTTAGATACATGTTTTACATTACAGGTACCACTGGGTATTGTGAATCATACCTAAACATAGCTTTAGTAATCTGCAGTACATTGCCAGACTAAATAGTGGGTTTTGATAGGGAATAATCTGCCATGTAACTCTTTCTCTTCATAAGATTAAATTAGATTCTACCTTATTGGTGTGAGTACTGTGTCCCCCAGTGACAACATTATTAACCTGGAAATAAAGTTCTAATTTGTTAAATTGCCAATTCTACTTCTTGATATTAGTTTACAGTGTTTGTGTTGGTTAGATTGTATATAACAACAGAAACTAGAAACCCAAGGTTTCCTCCCGAGATTGCTGTTAAGGTTACGATGATCAACTTTATGATTACTCCTCAAGGATTACAGGTAAATTTTTACATTTCTTGTATAAAGGGACTGTAGATGTAATTTCAAGTGACCCAATAGTGGTTGGTCCGATTTACAATGATTATCCTGTAAACCTTTGCCCAATGTTACCTCCATAGTCCCTTTAAACAAAGTTTAATGCTACTCTCATACCTAAATATCTACTTAACTACCTACCCAATCACCCTTTTAACCACCTATTCATCTCATCTTCCTACCCAGCTAACTAATTTCCTATTTATCTACCCTAACCAGCCACCTTTCTACCTATGCACCTACCTATCCTTATCCACCAACCTATCCATAAATCTATCAACCTATCCATACCTACCTATTTACATACATACCTACCTAATTATCCATCTACCTTCCCATCTACCACTTTCCTATCTACATACCTACCTTTTTACCTACTTAGCTATCCACCAACCTACCTACCAACCTACCTATCCACCTATCTATTTACCTACATACCTATCTACCTACCCACCTATCTACCTACCTACCCACCTATCTACCTACCTACCTACCTACCTTCCTTCCTTACTTCCTACCTACCTACCTACCTAACTACCTACTTGCCTACCTACCTATCCACCCTTCTACCCATCTACCTACCTATCTACTTATCTACCACAACCTACCTACCTACCTACCTACTTACCCACCTACCTACCGATCCCAAATGATGGGGGCGATCCAATGCTCTAAATGCCACACAGGAACACAAGCCTAGCTATACAACAAGCTATATATTGATCCCAAATTAAAGGAGACAATCCCACCTTAATAGAAAGACAGGATTTTAGGTTTACTCTTATGCAGTAAACAGTACGGAGTATCTCTATAAACTAAGCTTTATTTGATATCTTATTCTGCAAGTTAACAGGAATTGACATAGTTACAATTCCTACAATGTTATCTATATTACATGATTAAGACAATCCTATTACTTATTTAAAGTTTAATGTTCATATTTATAAGATTAAAGAGAATAGATATAACGCAGTTAAGCTATCTCCACACATGTTTATAGCTTTATTTAAGTATGTCGCATTATTTAAGCTAATCATGCTAAATATTCAATTGAAATGCAGTTTCAATGAATTATGTCAGTATGTCTAAGTTTACAACATTAAATCATAAATAATGAACAACATACTGCAAGTTTACGGAATATCATTTTTCCACGATTTTTGCTACATACCTACGAACCTACCTAGGACCAGCTACTGGGTATCCTGGCTGCAGAGGAGAAACCTGAGCTTGAAGAGAAGAAGAACAACTTGATCCTGGAGGGAGCCAGCAACAACCAGCAGCTGAAGCAGATTGAGGACAAGATTCTTGCTGTACTCTCCAGCTCTCAGGGGAATATACTGGAGGATGAGACAGCTATACAGATACTCTCATCATCTAAGGTATTTCATTTTTAGCAAGCATTTGTATAATTTATTTCTCTCAAAATACTAAAAAATCAAAAACTTCAATATCGCCTGACATTATCCAAAGGCAGAGGAAAAAATACTGCACCCTACTGTATTGCAAAATTTCCTACCACATATATGTTCAGAAATTGTCGATAACTTTACTTAATCAATTTCTTCAAATAATGTCTTTAAAAATATTTTCTTAAAATAGCTTTATCTAAAGAATCTACAAATCCTTTCTGTTTGAGGATATTTAAACATGTAGAAATATTATTGAGGATATTTAAACATGTAGATATATTATTGAGGATATTCAAACATGTAGATATATTATATAGTACAAATGATCAGGGGTTTACCCGCAAAGGATGAGACTTCATTGACTATCAGAAGTTATTCAGTTTTATTTCTATTAGTAGACAAACGATATATTTATTTGAATCAGGTGCTATCAGAAGAAATTGCTGCGAAACAGGAGATAGCAACCAGTACAGAGGAGGAGATTGATAAGGTAAGTTTATCCTCTTCTAAATTCATACTTTGCTTTTCTGTTTGGGTGTCTGTCTGTCTGGTATGTCTGTCCGTTTGTCTCCAATAAACGTCAAAACGGCTAAACTGGTCGGGTCCAAAATTTTATGTGGGACCTCACATGAATCCAGGGAAGGTTTATGAAAGCTCAAAATTACAAAAGATTGTGTTAAAACTCTTTGATTTTTGTTAAAAAAAAACATTATTAAATCCGTGAATTTGTCTGCTATTGTCTTATATATTGTACAAAAAGAAGAGGCTCACAGAAAGAACCATAAAATTAAAAATTAAAATAAAAGATATGCGCCCTAAAAGCCTAGTATATTAGAATAGTATACATACAGGGTGTCCCAAAAAATTATCTTGAAGACATTGAAGCACTGGTTCAATTTTTAAAAAAGTGTACATTTTTGAAATCTTTCCCTATTGATTAATACCAATGAGAGGATGTTATTATGAAATTTGATTAGGGTCTGAAATACATGCAAATCTTTTAAATAAATCTTTAAAATGCAGTTATTGTTGAATAATGGCAAGATCTCAGTTTGCAACGCAGGAAAGTAATAATACCTTGCTTTTGAGTACCACATAGAAAGGATCTGGTCTTATCATGGACTTTGTTTTGGGAACAAATTTCTCAATTCAATTGCCATCCTGCTTTTTATCATGAAAGAATAGTTTTTAAAGAGGTAAAAAAGTAAGGGACAGCACTCAATGTGAATAGGAAGACAAGTCCTGAAAATTTATCCAGTGGAAGATCCCGACATGTCCGAACTACTAGAAATGTTGTCAGGGTAGCTGCAGTAATGAACACTGAACAGAGATGCTGCCAAACACATTGGAGCTAGAAATACTCCTGTAGTTCTGTAATGAGAAACTCTTTGATGTTAGGCAAGTCCAGCTGGTCAAGGATATCAACTGATATGAAATATCACCCATATTGGCCAATCAGAAGAGAGGAACTTAAATATGAAGATTTACCAAGAAGGATACAGTTTTGTACCTGGATTTTCAACCCAGCCAAAATGGCAAACTTCAAACGATCAATACTTCCTTTATTTTAGTGCTACAAACCTCTTATTGGTTTCAATCGATTGGAAATGTCACAAAGATTTAAAAATTTTGAATTTGCAATTTTCCAAGTGTCAACTTCCCGAAGGTAAGGTTAGGTCTACTCAGGCGCTGCAAACTACGAAGGTGGCCGAGCGCTGCGGCTAGGACATGCTTGGAAAGTTGCCGCGTTGGAAAATACGAACCAAGTGTTCAGCTTAGTTCATATTTACCAGAAAACAGGAAATAGAAATTCTTATTAGAATAAACTTAACTCCACCTACAAGGTGTCCCACGAAACATGACAGTTGGTAAGTAGTTTAAAATGTCTTCTTCCATAATAATTTATTTGATACTAAATAAAATGATAAACAATATATTTAATTGCAGTTATATCAAAGCTAATTAAATAGGTAAATATTTTTGTTAAACTGCAAAAAGTCTTTAACATTTAATACAGTATATGGAACCACCTGTTATGTTTCATGGGACACCCTGTAGTAAAATTTCATCTTAATTGTTTTTATTATTCTTTGACTTTTTTCAAACATAGAATAAAAGGCTCTTTTCTCGCAGTCTCACCATCCCTGCTCTCTCTCTTGAGAAAAGGATAAAGAAGTTTAGTTTGTTTGAATATTATTCATAAGTTTATAGTATTGATGTTATTTATAGGACAGGCAGGATACATAGGATACAGTTTACATACAGGGTACTACCTAGTATACCCAATTCCCTCGCTATAAATACAGAAAGAAAAGATTCTATTATACAAATTAGATCTATCAGATTTTTCACAGAATTGGGGCAAAATAGCAGACGGAGACTCAAAACATTACAGTAAAAAGTACAGGGTACTGTACAGGGTACTGTACAGGGTACCCACCAAATAAAACGAATGAAGTTTTTGAAAAGGAAAAACGAAAGGACAATACTATAGTTTTATCGTTTACAGCTAGTTGTAATTTGCAAGTAACCAAAAATAAGGAAGACAGATATCTTAAATTCGTAAATCGTCTCTTAAGTATCATTCTTTGTGAATAATCCTTTTTGTGGAAATTAAATTCCTCTTCATTCTATCTTTTAGTTGGAAGCGTCTCTTAAAACTTAAAAAAAAATAATTTTTCTTATTTAAAAATTATCGAAGACGACGAGAAGAAAAATATATTTGAGTTTGTACCCACAGAAACTAAATAAATTAGAACTGGAGGAGTTACAGTAAGAATTTAAACAAAATCAGTAAATCAGGATAAACTATTTTCTCTACTTTTAAAAGATTTTTTCAACATTTGTTTTTATATTTCATAGAATAGACCAGCAAAACAGTTTGAAAGGAACCAAAATTTTGTTTAATAAAATGAAATAATTCATAAAAAGGAAAAACTTAAACTTAGAATTCCCTGTTCTGGTGTATTTTATTAATATAAAGTTCTTTCATTAATTCCTCCATTAAATAAATGAAAACATAAATAAAATATTAATTCTTATTAAACCAAAATTCATATTTGTTTCTAAATGACTTTGTAGTAAATGCCCTACTCCATAAGGGTTTCTCAAATTAGTATCTATCCAGGTACAACTCAGTTTCACTTTGCTATCAATGTATAAACGTTGCACACAATCTCGTCAGCAATCAATGTCAACAATATCTTTAACTATCAAAGCCAAACCAATGGGCACAATCTTGTATGTTATCAATGTCAACTGGCCACTAGCACATAACTAACAATGCCAAACCAATGGGCACGATCTTGTAAGCTATTCATGTAAACCAGACACTAGCTCGTAACTATCAATGCCAAATAAATGGGCACAATCTTGTAAGCTATTGATTTCATCCAGATACTAGCTCGTAACTAACAATGCCAAACCAATGTGCACGATCTTGTAAGCTATTGATGTCAACCAGACACTAGCTCGTAGCTATTAATGCCTAACCAATGGGCGCAATCCTTAACTTGTTTGTTAAAACAAGGAACAATTAATCTCTCACAGTATTCAGTACGGAGTCTCTATATTAACTGATTTGTATTTATATATCTGTGTTACAAGTTAATGTTAATCGATGTAATTACAAGCTTTACGTCAATATATATATATATATATATATATATATATATATATATATATATCGTAGTTTCAGTTTAATGTACGTATTTACAAGATTAGCGCGGATAGATATAAAGGTAGTTAAGCTAATCACAATACGTGTTTATTGATGTTACATAGTTATTTACAGCATTGTTAAATAATAATGTACAAGGTAGTTCAGTTTTGCAAATATGGTGTTACACAATATTTACGATTACACGATATTTATTACAACTTTATATTTACAAACCTTCCCTCTTCTCGTATTATTTACACATACAGTGGCGACTAAATATAGTGTGTTACATATTCATATGAACGTAACTACTCTATATCATAACTAAAAAAATTTAATGAAATATATATATATATATAAATGTAAGCAAATTATTTGCATTTTTGAAATCATAATTTGATAACGTGGTTTTTTTTAAATCTAATTAAATTTTGTTAGGAAAATCATTTTCCCAACAATTTTCAAAAAATTTCATTTAAAAAAAAATGTTTGAAGATATCTTTTTTAATGCTTCAAAAATATTTTAAATTTTTTTATCACATTTTAGTTTTTAATGCCTAAATTGGTAAATTCTGAACAAAACAAAAAATTGGAAAATTGTGTCCAAAACATTGAAATTCCCGATTTTTTTCGCCTCACCCTGTATATTTATACCGTTTATTTAGACAAGGAATGGATACAGACCTGTAGCTGAGCACGCCTCCATCTTGTTTTTCTGTATTGTTGAATTAGAGAATATAGATCCTATGTACAAGTTCTCTCTACCATGGTTCATCAAAATATACCACAGGAATAGATTTAGCAATACACAGGCGATAAAGATTAATATTAGGGTCTAGGAACTCCCCCCCTCCCTGGAAAATAATTTGGAGATGTCCGGCCCCCCATTATGGAAAATATTTGGAGATGTCGCCCCTTCTGGAAAAAAATTCCCCCTCCCCTGGAAAATGTTTGGATATTATTATAAAAAAAACTATGAAAATACAAAGAAACTAAGTGGCATGTTTTGTCTGTTTTATCTATAAAGAGATAAAAATAAGAGCCTTTTGTGCTCATTCAATAATATATTATTTAAAAGCGACCAATTTTGGGGGTTTTTTCAAAGGAAAAAAACAACATTGACATTTTTTATTTCCATTGGGATGCAACAGTGAGTTACATAAGGAAAACATTGTAAATTAAAATAAAATCATGCTGTAAGTTTGTCAATTTAGACTTTTTTCATGTTCGGGTTTTTTTACTGTTTGTTTGCTCCAATATCTTTCCATATAAAGTTGTTATCTCTCTTAGTACGTCTGTCTTTCTGTTTATTTGTCAGATCATAACTCAGAAACCCCTGGACCAATTTGCCTTAAATTTTGATGGGGGAACTCGGGAGATGTATCCCTTGAAACTACACCAACAATTGAATCTTTTTAAACTCTATTGGGTATGGGTATGGTATATGGTATATGGTATGGGTATGCTTTTTATTTATTTTATTTTATTTTATTTTCTCCACTTATTCCCCCTCCGACAAATTGTCTCCCAATTCTATAAATGTCTTCTGATATGAAAGTGAAGTAAAGGAATTATGAGTGAATCTATTTTATTGAAGAATTATTCTTTAGTTTTCTCTCAGCCTAAGTTTTTTCTTCTTCTTTTATTATATACCAGCTGGAGTACCCGGTGTTGCCCTGGTTTATATTGTTTTTCGTAGTTATAGTTACTCCCACACGCTTGGTTTCAAATTATAATGTTAACTGAAGAACCTAGCGTTGCCTGTGAAATTTAAAAATTCCTACCTTTGTCAAATTTGAGGTACCCATGGGTTTCCTAAATGTCATCCAATTTGATCCAGCCGTTTGGCCAGCTATAATAAACAAATATATTCATATAAATAAGCTTTATTATAAATAAATAGATTTAAGTTCTTTACCCTTTTCTTCGAAACCCACTGCACAACCCTAAAACAAACAAACAAAAAACAAATTTTAATGTTATTTTAAGTCTATTACACGATGTCAGGTCTATCTTAGACTCAAAGAAAAATGAAAACATACAACAACGAATAAGGAATCCCAGTTTATTAAAACCTGCCATTTTTTAAAAATATATAATGCTTTGAGAACTCTAACTTCCAAAACGAAATCAGCTTTAAAACAAAACTATAATTTACATGATAATTGAGCTGAGAATGCAGTTTTGTAAAGAACATTTTTTAGGATTTATTGGAGTCCTATCAGACCTTTTTATGGTGCATTTATGTTCAGCAAGAGCATGCAAAAGCATCCTTTAAAATCCTCATAAATTGTCTATTTTGTTGGGATTATTTTTAAATCAGATTTTAACCCTATTCAATAACGACCACGAAAAATGTAACAAAATTCTACAGTAAACTAATTAGTTGTTTATGAAAAGATTGAATTTGAGCTCTTGTCGAACAAATGTGAACTGTAAAAACGTCTGATAGGTCTTAAATGAATCCCAAAAAAATCTTTACAATACAGCATTCTTAGCTCAACTACCATGTCTAGCCAGAGAACTTTAAGCAAAGACTAAATAAATTTTTAAATAAAAATTGTGATAAACATGGGAATATTTGAAGTGATCTCAAAACAAAATTAACAGCAAAAATGTACAAAAAACTAAGGTAAGACATAAAATCTTAATTCGGAAAGCAGAAAATAAAATAAATATTATTAACAACAGAAATTAGAATCCTTAGATTTCTGAATAAAAGTTAAGATTTGTTTTGCTGATTTTTAAAATTCCTACCTCTTAAAAACAAAAAATTAAACAAAAAAATGAGGTTTATGGTTAAAACTAGAAAAAAATTGGCATCCTCCCATTTTATTTAAATGAACATTCTCTTAGATCTCAGTTTGTTTAGTTGGTCTGTGTTCCAAGATCATCTTCTCATTTTCTCCTTCCTTCTGTGTGTTGGTATTCAGACAAGAGATAAGGAGGAGAACAGGAACCTTTGGTCTCTTCTTCTTACAGGTTACATTGAAGCAATCAATCAATCAATTAATTAATCAATTAATCAATTAATCAATCATTAATACAATTAATGAAATAAAGTATATGCATTATATAATATATAAATCAGTTAAACCCTAAATGAGCCATACATCGAAAGAATTTATTAAATGTCGTCTTGACAATTTTCAATGGGTTTCATACTAATTACTATTTCGTAAATCTCACTATTTGCGAAAATAAATAAATAGCCATGAATATGCGGGAACAGTTTTAAAAACTCCATATAATCATTTAATTAAAAAAGTAAATATCTGAAACATTCCATTATCAGAAAGTAAAGAATACGACATTTGATGAATTCTTTCGAAAAAAATTAAAAAATAAATTTTTTTTAATGAAAAAAATGTAAGAAAAAAAATTCGAATTTTCTTTAGCCTATATCACCCCCAGACTACCCATGAGTTTCCACAAAAAAAATTGGCCCAGGGAACATGTATTGGCCCGTGGCAAAAAAATTTTTAAAAAAAATTTGAAAAGAAATATTTCAATTCTATTTTAGCCTATCACACTCCCTAGCCACCCATGAGTGTCCACAAGAAATATCAGCCCAATCGGTCCAGCCGTTTGGCCGGCTATAAGCAACATATATATATACAAATGTCTTGTTTTATTATATAGATAAACATATATATAAACATAATTAAAGAATCAACTTCAAATTAAAACATATTTCAGAATTTTACTATACATGATGTTTCTTGCCTTGCGGCAATCCCCAGTAGATTTTTAAAAAAAACTAATTCTGAAAGCGTATCCACCCCCAAATTTGCACTCAAACTCAGGATTTACAGACTTTTAAAAAGTGAAATATGTCTCAAATGAATCCTAAATAAGTTTTCCACAGCATTGCGTCCTCAGTTCAACTACCTTACATAGCCGGTCACTCCCTTTAAATACCTAGACTTAGGAGGAAACTTTTTTTTCTTATATGTATCGCATGACTCCTGGGATTCTCAGGTTTCAGCCTATACCCCCTTCCATTTTTCCTTTACAGTCCCTTTAAGGAGACTCTTGTTGTAAGTACAAGCTAGGTCAGTAATCAGTATTGTAAACAACTCTGAGTCCAAATTGAATGAATTTGAGCCGCGTCTTAAATCCGCGAAAAACCGGTTTCAATTGAGCGCCGCCTTAAATCTTGAAACATTGAATACAATTTTAAGTGGAACAAACCGTATTTGAGCCGCGTCTCAAATTTAAGCCGTGGCTCAAATTCTTAAAATTCGGTCTCAGTTCAACTGATTTTCAATAACATTGATTGAAATTCACTAAATACTTTTTTTAGACAGAAATAACCAGCGTAAAATGATTTTAATTTTTATATTAAAATAAGTTGAATTAGATTATTTATTATTTCTAATTGTCAGAGCTTCATCACTCTTCAAGTTTCAAGGTGAATCTTTATTGACTATTTCAATAATTTAACATTTTGGTGTGTATTCATAGTGAAGAACCATTGTATTGATCACATTTTTTAGAATAGTTTTGTGACTGTTAAAGCCTTTTAAAGCAGGGAGAAAAAAAAATGTCGATAAAGATATTCAGTCTAAAGCGATTTTAGTGCAGATGAATTCTTGAAAAAATTAGATTTTTATGTATTTTGGTTCAATAGCACATTTCGATAATATTTATAAAAAGTATTATTTTCCAGGTTTAATGAACCATGTGAGAGAGAATAACGAAATGTGGAAGGAATTTTATAATTCAGGATTGTTTAAAACTATAAATATATTTATCAAATACTAAAAGGGAGTGATCTGAATTTTAAAAATGCAAATTTTTGAATGAATCAGTTTCATTTTTTTAAAGTATGAACAAAAAATATACATCATAATTAGTTTTAAAACCCTTTCAAACATATGGTTGTGTATTAAAAATGTTGAATTTTATTAAGTATGTATGGTTGTGTAAGTTAATCCTGGAATCATAGATGGAGCTAATTCTCCTCTCGGGGCTACTGGAGCTGTTATCGACCGCTCTCTTCTGACACTTCATCAAGACTAACTCCCTTATCGGGGAGAAAATGGACGCCTAGTTTGCTTTCTCTGCCGACGAAAGTACCGTTATCCATGTTCCTCCAGATAAGGGTCACGAGGGTTCGAATCTCGTTCTCCTGGAAATTTCCTCTCCTCCTTGGTAATGGGTTAAATCATTATTATTTGTTTGTCCAGTTCTCAACTGATGATAAAGTTTTAGCTTGGGTTGAATGAACTAGGCTATGGTTCTACATCCTTGGTGGGTTTACAGTTGTGTATTGAGAATGTTGTGTACTGAGAATGTTGTTGTGTATTCAGAATGTTGGTGTGTATAGAGAATGTTGGTGTGTATTGAGAATGTTGTTGTGTATTGAAAATGTGTATTGAGAATGTTGTTGTGTATAGAGAATGTGTATTGAGAATGTTGCTATGTATAGTGAATGTTGTGTATTGAGGATGTTGTTGTGTATTTAAAATGAAGCTGAACGAAATGTGAACATTATTTTATATTGTTATTGTTTACAATATTGTTTACTAACAATAGATTCCCCATACCTGGCCGACCTACCGGATGTATATTCCAGCCTCGAAGGTCTAGAAAAAATTCTTCTTGTCAAATTGTTCAGAAAAGATAAAGTTCTCTCTGCAATCCGCGCCTTTGTCGAGCAACACTTAGGTACAAATCGATTAGAAATCTACTAAAAGTTTATGCTTAAGTTTAAAACTAAAGAATTCGTTAAGTTTAAGTATAGCTTAAAAGTTCTGAAAAATAATATTTCAGGGTTAAAATTAACTTAATCCCCTAAATCCCAGACTTAATTACTACTTATTGAAAAATATTAAATAAGCAAATTTAATAGCTCAAGAGCAGATTTGAGATCAATGATGGATGACATGTTAATGGCACGGTAGCTCTTTCTTTAATAATAATTTTCTGAATTTCTATACGACTTTTGCGAAGTTTTCACAAAAATATTAGGAAAATAGGTTTTTAGGGCGTTTCGTGTCCATCTTCTATTTCAACTTTTAATTGTGGCTTTAGCTGTGAGCATTTTCTGTTTGCACAGAACAGCAAAAAAAATGTTTGCGGATTTAATAATATTTTTTGCGCTTTTTCATAATTTTACAAAATAAAAAAAATTTAAGTACACATTTTTAAAATTGTGAATATTTATAAACCTTCCGTAGGGTCACGTAAGATCCCATACAAAATATGGGCTCTAACGGTTCAGCCGTTTTGATGTTTTTTTTAATACAAACAAACAGACAGAAAAATAAGCAAAATTTATATATAGATTTAGAAACCCAATTACTATTTCTTGAAATCATTGAATTTGCTTATTTAATTTTTTTCAATATGCAATAGTAAGAAATTTAAAAGAGATAAAATCATAATTGATAGTTTTAATGATTTACTTATTATTTTATCCCCTACGGTTGGTTATTTTGTTGAATACGAGATTGAATATTTAACTCGTCGATTGCGGTGAGTTAAATATTTAAGCTATATAATAGTTAAGGTTTAATTTAGATCACGAGCGGCATTTAAGCTGGAACTTAACATTTAAGTCGTAATTTTTCATTCTTTACTTTTGGACTCTGATAAATAAAAATAAATATTTTTTAGGTGTTGAGTTCACCCAATCTCCAGAGTTTGATATAAAAGCTGTGTTTGATGATTCTAGGAAAATATGTTTTTGTTCTAATTGATTGATTGGTTTTAAGTACTCCCCTTATATAATTTAAAGGGACTGTTAAGGTAAAATAAATGGGGGCATAGGTTGAAGCCTTAATATTTTAGAAGCTAATCACAAGTCGCGACCAATATTAGTTCTATCTACTGTCCTTGTCTCGAGAAATTAATATAAATCTGTGTCAAAGCTATAACAAAACTCATTGGCCGACGGAGCCCTGCGAGATCAGATACTGCACTGCCATTGGTTGAGATTATGGTCACATGATACAGATGTAACAATTATATTATCAATAATATAAATTAAAAATTAAAAGTATTATATTTAAATTATAATGGAAGTGTACCTAAAATTGTTAGGCTCCTCTGGAATATCCTAATTTTAAGATTCATTCCAAATTTGTTGAATATGAAAAGCTTTAAACTTTGATTTATATTCCAAATCTCATAAATATATATTTCTAGAGACAGGGACATCAGAAAAAGCTAGTATTGGTCACGTTCAACTCCTGAAATGTTTAAGCTTCTGCCTTTACCCCCTTTCATTTACCTTAAATAAAACTAAATAAATAAATTTGATCATATCATCTTACAACTATAAATTCAATATAAATACAAACTCATAATTTTTATAAAAAAATTAAAAAGAGTTTCTTTATCAAAATTTTCCATTGAGTCAGCCACCAAAAACATCCGTTGCGTCGGCAGTTTCAAAACAATAGAACAAATTTATTAAAAAAGAAAAAGATTTTTTGCTAAAACTCAACTTTTCCAATCTGTTCATGGCATAAACCTTAGATATTAACAAATTTACTCTATCCTTTTTCCAACAGAGTTTGTAGATTGAAATATAAAAGGTCTACAACCTCATGTTGCTAAGATAAGGGAAAAAAGAATCAGATTATTGTAAAAACTAAATTTCTTTGAAAATTCTATCATGAATGTTAATTGTTATTGGTGAGAAAACAATACAATAGAGTAGTTAAATATTAAACAATATTGAGAAAAAAAATATGCTTATCTTATAGTCCTGATTTGCCTCTCATCTTTGTACTCAGCTCTGGAGCAGATCCTTTAGACCAGCTTTACAAGCTAGCAACTAAACTAGGATATCAGGATAATATTAAGGTATAAGCTAACCCTTTACTGTGCAAGCTAGCAGCTAAAGTAGGATACCAATATAAAGGTATAAGCTAACCCTTTATATATGCTGTACAAGCTAGCAGCTAAACTAGGATACCAGAGTCTAAAACTAAAGAATGGGCGAATTTTAAGTTTGAGGTTAAAAGTTCTGTATAATAATGAGTAGCTACTTAAATATTAAACTTTCTCAATGTTAACTTTGAATTTCCCGGGAAAAATCTGAACCAACAGAGAAAAGGATTTAGGAGAATTATTACGTAACTATCGGTAATATAAAGGCTAAAAACCGTATATATATGACATACAAATATAGCTGAAACATTATAGACTGATTTCATAACAATTATATTACTGATTATTATAACAAATAAATCACTGATTATCATGACAACTAAATAACAGTATTCATAACAATTAAATAACTGACTTTCATAACATTTTTTTTACTGAAATATTGGTATCATCTACTTTAATTCAAAATGTAGAAAACCAAGCCGACCTTTTTTTAAAAAAAATCTGCCTCAGATGAGAGTCCATGTTTATTTATAGAAGAAATATGAAAATAAATTTGTAATCTTCAGAAATCTGTGAAACCCAAAGAAATTGTTGTTGATCGTTTCCTGTAGTTGAAAAACTATTAGAATATTCAACTAAAGAAAATTATATTTACATATTTATACTGTATACAACCCCTCAATGCAGTTAGAAAACTACAATTGTTTATATTTTTAGTTTGATGCAAAAACTGTATATATTGGGATAAATATAAAAAATAAACTTAAGCAATGTTTATTTTTTAATTTACTAGATTTACCAATCTTAGCTTTTTATTGCTAATCTTTTTACAAGCATTTCGTACATTACTTACAACATAAAATTTCGCAGATTTTCTTCGTTACATTGGTGGATTTCTCTATTTTTTTATCGTAGTTATTCAAAAACAAAACATTTAAACTCCTACCTGATGATATCTGCAATGCAATAAACCTTCCTTGGGATCATTTAAGCTACAAAAACAAATATTGGCTTAATCGGTTTGAAGTTTGTTCCAAACGACAAAAACAGCCTGACAAGCCAAATATTGATGAAATTAAATTATTGAATATTTAAATTTGAAAAACTACGGTTTTAATTTTAATTTAATAAAAATGTAATCTTGTTAATTAGCTTCTTTATTTATAGTCTACAATCAGGAGATTAATCTAGGATAGGAGATTAATGTAGGATAGGAGATTAATGTAGGATAGGAGATTAATCTAGGATAGGTCAAAACAGGCTTTTGAATAAAAGTTAAAACGGCCAACCTTGAGGTGTAGTGTTTAAGCAGGAACTGAATAAAATATACGTGAGTCTAGAAGGGGTTATAAGAGTAGACTGACACTCCCTCCCCTCTTTTACGAGAAGGAGTGGGGTTTGGCAGGAGAAAAAAAAAACTTTTAAAATATTAAAAAATCCAATATTTTTTTGTATATCATTATGTAGTTGCAAGACTATCTAGTCCTGTATAAATAATAAATATATTTTTATTATTAAATTATTCTAATTACAGGCTCTCTCCCTGGGACAAGGTCAAGGTAGTGCAGCTGAACAGCTGATACTAGACAGTATAAAGAGCGGGGACTGGGTTCTACTACAGAACTGCCATCTAGCGACAACATGGTTACCCACGCTCTCAACACTCTGGGAGGAACTTATTTGCAAACAGGTAGAGATATGTCAAGTCAAGTCAAGTCAAGTCAAGTCAAGTCAAGTCAAGTCAAGTCAAGTCAAGTCAAGTCAAGTCAAGTCAAGTCAAGTCAAGTCGAGTCAATAATTTTTGTTCAATTTCAATTTGTCTGTTTAAATGGTTATTTAAACTTAAAATTTTCAAGAACAGTTTAAAAGTGAAAAAAAGAAATAGAACTAGATGTTGAACTGGTTTCCTCCAGGGATAAACAATTTGATAAAGAGTTTGAAAGAAATCCATCTCCTTGCTAAAAGCATTCTAATCTATTAAGTGTTTCGATCAGTGATTGATGGATTATCAGATACTCAAAACTGCTTCATTGAAAACATTGAAAACCAAAATATGAGTTTTTGTAAACAGTATAACTATAATTCATGTTAATTTAATTCATATTTGTCTTATTTAATTTTACAATTAATTTCAGGATCCTCATCCAGCATTTAGGCTTTGGTTAACTAGTTATCCATCTCATCATTTTCCTAGCTCTATACTCCAGGTAAAAACTAATTACAGGTTGGCCCTAAAAACAAGGATTAGCGTTTTTAAATCCCAACTATCTTTTAAAATGACTCAAAAAATTGCTCTAGTATATATTTTTTAACATTTTTTAACATTTGTAGTTTAGTGCTTCGGTTTGGACTTGGAGTAAAACTATGTCAAATGTTCGAAAACCTTGCTGTTTACTCACCCTACTCGAAACGAACCTGTACAACATGTACAATATATGCATTCACTCGTACCGTCCAGTCTAGAATACCAAGTGAAGAGTCGATCCAGCACGTTTTATGCAACAAATTTATAGCCTGGCAATATCACATCAGCACAAGTTAACAGAGAGATTTTTAAATATTTGGAAAACGATTAAAAAGTCTGAAAACCTCTAATCCCTGTATTTTTGGACCACCCTTTTGTATAGATAGTTGTTAAATATTTATAATTTTTAATTTTAGGCTGGTGTAAAAATAGCTTTGGAACGGCCATCAGGGGTAAAACATAATATGGAAACATTTTATAAATCCCACCTACTCCAGGATAAAGAGTTCCAGGATGGGATGGAGAATAATATAGTTTTTCACCGTCTTCTCTACTCTCTTTCTTTCTTCCATGGCGTAGTCATGGAGAGAGGATTCTATGGATCTCTTGGTAGGAATTTTTTTACCTTGAAAAATCATCAAATATGAAAATTTTTGTGTTAAAGATAAAGAAAAACATTTCTTAACCATTAAGTTATCGGAGCAATCCACT
>NW_019396376.1:55034-109253 GCF_000591075.1 Eurytemora carolleeae | reverse complement strand
TTTAAAATATTAAGGTTGGAATGAAAGGTATGAGTTTTCTACAGCTGATCTGGAAGTGAGTGCAAAACAGTTGAGATCTCTCCTAAAAGGTTCCAAAATTTTTACAACATAATAACAATACAATGTGACAATTTTTTTTTCATTTTTACGAGGCAACAGCAAATTTTAGAAAAAAAACTTTATTTACCCTACATAAATTATTATAAAAATTGAAGTTTTTGAAATGTAGCCTGCACTAAAATGTTGTATAAATTTTCAATAAACAATAAATTAGACAATTTTAATTAGAAGATAATTAGATATATTTAAAATTTTTTTTTTTAATTAAGCGGAGGTGGATCCCCCGTATCAGGCCCTGAAATACCTGACTGCTGAATGTAACTATGGTGGTAGAATTTTAGATCTTCAAGACAGGATTCTCATCAACTCACTTCTTAACTCATTCTATTCAACACAGATAGCCACCAACCACGGGTCAAGGTAGTAATCGGAAAACTTTAGTTGTCCCTTAATTTATGAAAAGAAATGTGTGATTCACAACGGTACCATTGAAACCTTCTTTCGTCTTTTTCTACCTTAAAAAGTTACACTTTCCTTCTTGTTGTAGCTGGAGTAGAAATGCGCTAGGCACTTATACAGAGAAACAAAGGAATTGAGTCTTTGCCACAAACTCTGCTTTTTTAATGTCGTAGACCTTAGATATTTCAAACATGAATTCTGTTGGATCAAATAATATAAGTTTGAAAGGTTTACGACATTGGGTTCCAAAGACTTAGGGATTATAAGTTCAGAGTTTGTGGCAAAGACTCAATTCCTTTAAGTTAAACACATGGGTATCACATTATTTCATTATATAAAGCTTTAAAAGTACTATTGTGAATCAGGCATGCTATTCCATAAATATAGGGTCACTTGTAATTGTATTTACATTCTACAGTTCCTTTAAATAGACGCAATGTTGTGTAATGTTTTTGTATTTTTCTTCTATATTCATAATTTCTCAACTCTCTCGACTAAAAGTTGCTATAGGATCTTTATTCATGACTTCAAACAGGAATGCTATGCAGATTGCAGAATGCAAATGTTAACTCTTATAAATCATACTTTTAAAGAATTTGAAAAATCCCAACCACCCCTGCAACCACCACCTTTTTCAATAATGAGATTTCTGGAAAAATAAAGTATTTTCACGAACATTTTTTTTGATCAAGGATTTATCTTTAGTTCCAGCTCCTTCATCTCCTCCTTCTTTTCCTTCTTATCCTACTCCTTCTTCTCATCCTTCTCTTCTTTCTTCTTTTTCTCCTCCTTCTCCTCCTTTTCCTTACCTCCTCCTTCTCTAGTATGCTTACGGCTTTGCTATTGATATCGTATCTCAGAAATAAGTTTAAAGTACCCGCAGGCGTAATTTCAAGTTAATAGAGTGGCATTTTTGGATTTTTAAGCACCAGAGATGGGATTTAAAGGCACAAATAAGATGTAATACTTAAAGTTAGTTGAACCTTCTCTCTGGTACACTCTTGCTCAATTGCTTCTGTCCCATAGGTTTTTCAACCTCAGAGGAAACAACACAAACATTTATTTTTTACAGATTGATGACTGATGAGTTTTGTGTTCCGACAGATTTAAGTGTTGAGGGCTGTTTGAACCAGATCCATACTATACCAGTTCCTGTTCAACCAGCAGTTTTAGGTAATATTAGACTATACCAGTTCCTGTTCAACCAGCAGTTTTAGGTAATATCAGACTATACCAGTTCCTGTTCAACCAGCAGTTTTAGGTCATGTTAGACTATACCAGTTCCTGTTCAACCATCAGTTTTTTAGGTAATATTAGACTATACCAGTTCCTGTTCAACCAGCAGTTATAGGTAATGTTAGACTATATCAGTTCCTTTTCAACCAGCAGTTTTAGGTAATATCAGACTATACCAGATCCTGTTCAACCATCAGTTTTAGGTAATACGAGACTATACCAGTCCTGGTCCACTAGCAATTTTAGGTGATACTAGACTATGTTAGACCTGTTAAACCAGAAGTTTTAGGTAATACCAGACAATACCAGACCTGTTAAACAAGCAGTTTTAGGTAATACCAAAATATGCTAGTTCCTCTTCAACCAGCAGTTTTAGGTAATATCTGACTATACCAGTTCCTGTTCAACCAGCAGTTTTATATACCAAACTATAAAATACTACACCGGACCATACCAGAATAGTACCAGACGATACCAGATTATACAAAAGACTATACAAGACTATACAAGACTATACCAGCATAATCCGGACTAAACCAGACTATATCAGACTATTTAAGACTTTACAACACTATACAAGACTATACAAGACTATTCCAGCCTATACCAAACTATATCAGAATATTCCTGCCTATACCAGACTATATCAAACTATTCAAAACTATAAAAGACTATACAAGACTATACAAGACTATACTAGGCTATACCAGACTACCTATTCCCGTAAACCTATGGGACATTAACGATATATTTCTCTCTAAGTATTAGCATTAAAGTCTGCTTCCCCCCCCCCTCATTTCTTCATCCAATGTGACTATCTATCTATTATAACCTAACCCTACTTAACCTTCATAGAATAGGGTGTATCGTGGAAACATCTCACCAATAAAAGAAAAATATTAAAATTGCAGAAATAATTATTATTAAAAATCAGCCTGAATTTGAAAGAGATAAAATTTGTTAAAAGTTATTTTCTAATAAGCAACAACCCAAAGCTTTTGTTTTCAATGAGTGAAACTGTTAATAGCTCTCAATTCTTTGATTTTATCCTGGAAATTTAATAAAACTAATTAACCTAACTAACTTAACCAACCTAACTAACCTAGAGAACAAGGGATAGAATTCTAATTCTTATCTTTTAGAAACACAAGCAATAGAAACCAAAAGTTCAGAAAAGCAAAAATGTGTATGTATATTATTTCGATCAAATTTTGAAATTTTGTTTAAATTGAATCACAGAATCACAGAAAACTTTTAAAATAATAATGATAAAATTCGCAATTTTCAGTTCTGGTCTAATTTTAATTAAAAGTACTTTAAATCCTCTGTAGTTCATTTCTTGCGAATTTTCTTATTACAGTTTTGCGAATTTTATGTGATTCTGCAATTGAATATTTATAAAATTTTGGAAGTGGAAAGAAATAATATATATACACATTTTTGCTTTTCTTAACATTTGATTTTGAGAGAAAAAAAGATAAACTATATTAAATATACAATAGAAAATCTTCTGAACTTATTTTAAATAAGAAATATGTATATATTTATAAATAAGCAGTATTATTAAATAANTAAATAAATAAATATCCTTGTTAAGGTTCCTGGTTTTCTTGATACTGAACTAGATGAACTCTATCCAACACAATATTATCAGAGTTTAAACTCAGTTCTCAAAATAGAAGTTGCTCGGTTTAATTCTTTACTCAGGTATATCTATTATTTATTTTATATATGAGAGTTTAGAACTTTTGACCATGCAATAGCGCTAAGCCAAAAAATTAAGATTATACAATATAGAAACTTAGATATGATAAACAGACAAGAATTATTATTTTATTATTTTTTCACTCTAGGCTTGTGACTATGTCTCTGGAAGATCTTAGGTCAGCTCTGAGAGGAGAAATTATCATGTCATTGGAGATAGAAGATACTCTTAACAGTGTTATCAGGTAGCACGCATTGATTGAAGATACTCTTAACAGTGTTATCAGGTAGCAAGCATAGATAGAAGATACTCTTAACAGTGTTATCAGGTAGCAAGCATAGATTTTCTATCAGCTGTTCTGCATACACAGCCTCATATAGATACACCACAGGAGAATATTATAGATAACGACATTGCTTCTGTTGTTGATAATCTTCTAACTAAAGTAAGTTTCAAGTTTTTTTTTTCTTTTTTAACAATTTAATAGTTCTTAAAGGAATGGATTCTTTACACAAACTTGAATTTACTTATCCCTATAATTTTGCAACCTATTGTTGTACGCCTTAGATATTCTAATTTTAGTTTATGTGATCCAACATAATTTATAATTTGAAATATCTAAGATATACGACATTTCGGTGAAAAGATGTGGGGATTAGAAAAGGAGAGTTTGTGGCCTTTACTCAACTCCTTCAGTATCACGGGCAGTCGTGGTACATTTGAATTTCCAAGCCGGGTCAACCTTTCCGGTCCGGTCCCAGTTTGTACTGTATTGCCCGGACATTGGGTAAATAAGGCAGACATTTAATAGGACGAGCCCATGACTAGCCGGTGCAACAAGGTTGATACTGTCAGACTTTGGGTTGAATTTACTTTTAGTTAAATGGTCAGAGGTATGTGGTATCCACTGGTCCGCTTGGAAGTTTTATCTTTAGGGTTAAAATTTGAAGCAAATCGATAGAGGGGTTCTGAAATACACAAAGATAAACAAACAGAGATTAATATATAAATTATGTCATGTTTTATAAAAATGTATTTTTGGTAGTGTTTATGTCAATTTCATTAAGAAAGTTTTTGATTAGTTAGTTATATAAGACGAAAAAACTACTAAATATTTTTCATATTGAAATTGCAAAAAAAAAATCAACAAATATTTTAAAANATACTCTTAACAGTGTTATCAGGTAGCAAGCATAGATAGAAGATACTCTTAACAGTGTTATCAGGTAGCAAGCATAGATAGAAGTTACTCTCAATAGTGTTAAATGACATGAATTTAGCATGATTTCATGATTTTAGATTCTCTAATAGAAGAATAGAATGACAGCTAACTTTTTCCATCACTTTTTCATATACATTTTTATCAAAAATATATCTAAGGACAGGGCCTATTGAGTTTTTCTTTTGATCATAAAAATTTAATTTAATTTATAACTACTCAGTCAGATATTATAATCGAATTAAATTTGATGCATTCGTTCATAGTAAATATTTCATAACATTTTTTTTAATCAACATTTCACTCAAAACTTGTTTTCACGGCTGGCGCTGGATTTTCGAACATTCCTGGAAAATATGAAAATGTCGTCTTCATACTCGTGAATATTTTCAAAAGCAACACTCAGTAAATATAGAATAAAAATATTTTAAAATATCAACTGATATATAAGAGTACATCGAATTGAATTCGAAAATTGTAGGTTGTAATATCTTAATGGATAGTTTTAAATCTAATGAATAGATTAAGTCTCAAAGCCGTCTTCCTATTTCACAGTTTGAAGGGTCCTGCTGTATTTAAAATTTTAATTAAAAAATGATTAAAATACCCAGGAGCAGTGTTCCCTGTTCTTGGTCAAAGATATCCTACAAGAGTGAGTTCCCTCTGTCAGAATATCTAAATAATCTGGTTTCCAGGTAAATCAATATTTACTGTTTTACAGGGTGTCCAAATAAACATGATATTTTAGATAACATTAAGATAGTTTTTTATTCTAATCTTGAAATAGTCAAGTTTCCTGTGCTTTCTTAAATTAGGGCTAACTTCTTTCTATTTCAAAGACTAACGGAGTTGAGCAAATTTAGATTTTTCCAAAAATTTAAATCAGACTTTAATTTTTTTGTACATTTTGAAGATACGAAAGTTTCAGAGCAGTTTTATAAATTCCAAGACTAAGAGATTTTGCTTGTTATTGTTTTAATTGGCATACTAGTATTATTACTGTGTTCACGTACGTATGTCACGTAGGTCAAAGAAAATATAGAAGTAATCACTGAATTTCTATTTTCTAAGAGACACCCTGCATATATTCAATGATAAATGATATATCAATAATTGTAAACGACGATTGAATCGAATGCTTTCCTGACAAGCTTAATTGCATCAGGAATCTGAAGAAATAGTGTTTACATATTCATCAGTGTAAAGGAATTGAGTCTTTGCCACAATCTCAAATTTTCATATTTTCATATCCATATATTTGCAATTTCATGATTTAAACCTTTAATATTTCAAGCTTAGATTATTTGCTCTTATCGAATTTATAGTTTGAAATATCTGAGGCTGACGACACTGAGTTGCAAAACTATAGGGATTAGAAAATCAGAGTTTGAGGCAAAAACTAAATTCCTTAAAAATTGAGTAAGATAGAGAGTATTTTTATATAGTCTCAATTTATAGTGCAGAAACCCTTTATTAAGTGAAATAAGTCTTTGAACAAGGCATATCTGCTGTGTAGTGTGTGTATAATAAGGCTAGTTTTTATCCTACTTAAGTGAGCGGGGGAAGGCAGGCGGCCATGGCCACAACATTTTTCCCTTCTATATGATAGCTTTTTTGTCTCCCGGTAGCCATGAGCCACAACGGTACAGTCTTCCATGCCAGAGCATTTGAGACTTCCAGAAGCTATTTTTTAAATAATAAATTTAGTGCATTGAAATTGTGATTTCCAAACATCCAGGCATGTCATGCAATAGATATAAATAATGTTTTAAATTGAAATAATGACCATTCCTTTTAATGTAAACCGCTAAACTTATTTCCCACCAAAATTAATTCAATCTCTCCTCTAAAATGGATAATTTTGAAAACATTATGAACAATAAAATTTATGCACCATAGTATACTCTTAAAGTTCAAAGGGCCCATAACCTAAAATTTGCACTATTTAACGAGAAAATTTTAAATTAGATTTTTTTGAGGACATTTGTAACGCTCAGGTAATGACAATTAATATTGTGATTTTTCTCATCTTTTCTTATTCTTTAGATAACCCCAATCAGTTTGTGCCCAAAATGCGTAAAATGATGTAAAATTATCTTTGTATAATGTAAAGCAGTTTATAAACTGAACACAGAATTAATTGATCTTTAATAAATTTCTCAAATTTCTTAAAGGTATAATCTTTCGGGTATAAAATGACAGGATTACAAGAATTGCTACTTCAATGCACTAAATTTATCATTTCAAAACTTAATAACTGCCGGAAGACTCAAATGTTGTGGCATGAAAGGGGGTATAGGCTTTTAATGCGATAAATAAGCGCTTTTGATCGCTACTAATCTTACTTCTATCTGTTGCGTCTATAAGGTGAAAATTAATAAAGACGTCACATACCGAAGAGCGTATTGCCCATACAAATTGAGGAAGTTGGAACATACGACTTGGATCGTAAAACAATCAAATTAATATCAAACAAATCATTCAGATATTAAAACCTATAGTCATCGATTATCTTTCGCCACATTTGTATATAGTTGATTTTTCATAATATGTTTTAATTGTTATGATCTGAGAGTTACTTATAAAAACTTTATTCCTGTTTCGAGGGTTTTTGGTAATGAAGACGACATTTTCATATTTTCAAGGAATGTTCGAAAACAAGTTTTAAGCTAAATATTATTTAAAAAATAAAAAAAAATCAAAACTATAGTATGAAATATCAAATAAATACAAATGTTGCGAAAGATAATCGATGACCATAGGTTGTAATATCTGAATGATTTCTTTGAAATTAAATTGATTTTTTACGGTCTGAGTCGTATGTTGAAATTTTCTCAATTTGTATGGGCGCTAAATTATTCGGTATGAGACGTCTTTAACAATTTTCTCCTTATAGACGCAACAGATAGAAGTAAGATTGGTAGCGATCAAAAGCGCTTTTTTATCGCATTAAGCCTATACCCCTTTCATTTTTCACAAACACTCCCTTTAATGTAAATAGCAAATATATTAAATCTTCTAAATAGTTGACAAAAATATTTTAGGGTATATAGAGCTGACAAAATTTATAAATGAAACTGCATGTTTGACTAACGGCAATAACGGCATATATGTAAATAGTTTTATTATCAACTAATTTAACATATTTCTTATTTTGTACAGTCAATCCCAGATATATGAATACAATGCAAGAGTTGTTTATAATGTCGTATTCTCAACATTTTAAAGAACAAGTGGCGCGGAAAAACTAGTTTAACTCTAAACGGGGGGGGGCGTTTAGCGCCCCCTGTAGCTTTTTTTTTGTCCTAGTACTCTCATTTTTGACTCTATCACTGTGAAGTTGTGACTTTTAATGAAAAGTAATTTAAAGGATTTTTTGTTAAAATATTTTTATTTTATTTACAGGGCGGAAAAAAGTCCGTTCCGTGATAAAAAAAATCTGAAATATCCCTATAACTTTTTTGTGACTAAAGCTACAGATCTAAAAACTAGATTTTTCAAAAGCACTTGAAAAATGCAATGTAGAAACACGTGTCACACTTAATATTTGTTGAAAAAAAAAAAAAAAATTTTCTCACCTTTTTAGACATTTTTTTCCACTTTCCCTCGCACCCAAACTTTAAAAGTTATCGGTCTAATTTTTTTTCCTTTGAGCTGGCCATGAAATTGTGCTATGAACACGCATTTCAACCCTATACCTATTCTCTAAGGCCTTTTCCTGGGGAGGCGCAATGCCCCCTAGGCTATACATAGATTCAGACCCCCCAGCCTTGATAGGGTTAAAATATCAATTGTTGTGCTGCATATTTCAGGGCTATTTACGTACCTTGAATTCAAAATAAAACCAGATTCTTAAGAATTATCTAAACAATAATGACTCTCTGCAAGGATATTTGGATATATCTCAATAAATAGTATTTTAGATTAGATTGGATAAAGAACTGGATAAAAAATGGAACTCCACAAGTTTTCTGGTTTTCAGGATTCTACTTCCCTCAATCCTTTCTATCTGCAGGAACTGTTCACTGTACACTGTACACTACACACTGTACATTGTACACTGTACACTATACACTACACACTGTACAATGTACACTATACACTACACACTGTACACTGTACACTATACACTATACACTACACACTGTACACTGTACACTGTACGCTGTACACTGTACACTATACAATTTATGCTGTACTTTATACACTGTACTCTATAAATTGTACTTTTTATACTTTACACTAATGGTGCTGTACACTATACACTACACTGATTTACACATGTCTCCAATAAGCTCTGCATTTCTCTAGATCTATGCAGGGTTACCCAAAAAGGATGAGACTTCAGAGATTGCACCGCATTTGTTTTTGTCCGTTTTCTTGCGTTCAGGGTTTCTTGTAGGCTAAAACTGGCTCATTTCTGTGCTTTATCCTTTAGTTAACCATCAAAATACTCAATTGATTACTGAAACCAAAATCAAGCTTTAAATCGTAATATTTTTGGAGTTT
Source organism: Eurytemora carolleeae (assembly GCF_000591075.1). Classification (NCBI taxonomy): domain Eukaryota; kingdom Metazoa; phylum Arthropoda; class Copepoda; order Calanoida; family Temoridae; genus Eurytemora; species Eurytemora carolleeae. Next base: position 100,065 of record NW_019396376.1, on the reverse strand, counting down.
TGGGTCGTCTTCACAGTCTCATCCTTGTGGGTAACCCTGTATGTAGAAATTTGAATTTTGTTTATTTCTGGATTTATATTCCATATTATCAGTTTACAGTGTACACGTTACAGTTCTCCAAAACTACGCTAGAGGGAAGAATGTTCCTGTCGAAAAAACTAGATTTCAATTCAAGATTCTGAAAAAAGGTAAAAAAATCTAAAAATTGCTTTGGTATGAATAGGTTTTTTAAAATTTATTTTTAAGATCAATGTTGTAATAAGAGAGGGTTTAGAGTCGAAGAGGGAAGAGGGGTTGTATAAAAATCGTTAAGTCCCATGTTTATTGGGACACCTTGCATACTCTGGATGTGAACAATTGATATAGGAGTTTTGAATGCAGGAAAGGGGGGAGGGGGGTGTAGGTAAATTATAGTATCGGAAAAGATAAATTCTCCAAAAAAAATATGCAATTATTTTATCGATAATTATTCTTTTCGTTTTGGTTTAATGGTGTCAGATTTAGTATTATAGTTGACTTTTGATAAATTTATTATATTTGGTTTATTTATTAGGAGAAGATATATTGGAGGGGGAGACAGGCATCAGTGGTCTCTTCCTAGAAGGAGCTAGATGGGACCATGAGGTATATATAAACATGGTTTGTTTGTTTTAAAATTTTGAAATCCACAAACTCTATCATTGAAAACAGGAACACTCGCAAACTAATTTTGTAAGAAAATTTTCGCGAATTTTAGATCAGAAGTTTTCGAAATTCGCGATTTTTTGATGAATTTCGTTGGACACTTTTGTTAGACGTTTAACGAAATTTCGTCATCCATAAAATTTCGTTGGAAAACTAAGATACATCAGCCATAAAAAAGCTGGGAAGAGCCATCATACGCTTTTTATTTCGATTAACTTGAATTACACAATTTATTTTTAAAAACACTGAAAAAGTGCACCCTATGACTTTTTATATCTACAATCTATCCCAGCCTAACCTAGCAAATGAAAAGCAAATTCGAAGGAGGGTTTTTTGTTTTTGAATGGGGTAGGTCCAGTACAATTTCGACAGATCCATGGGGGGGGGGGGGTTATAGAACGGAAACCGAAACCTCCTATCCATCTAATTAAATACAATGTTATAGAAACATGAGTTGGTTGAGAGCAATGCTATGGTTCGGTATACTCAGTTACCAACTGTTATTCTCATCCCTACACAATTAGAAGACGACATTAAGAGTACACAAGTAGAAGACGACATTAAGATAACAGAATACAGGTTTAAAACAATTATAGTTATATATTCATTAAGTATACGATTCAGCACAATAAAACACGGAGTTTACATTGATATACAATATTTGATTAAATCTTGATACAAGGATTTCCACAATCGCAAAGGATGAGATTGTAAAAACAAACTAATGCCGATCCCATGGTTGAATTAATACTTCTGCCTTAAATTATAGTGTATTATATGATTTAGCAAAGAAAGAAACATATTCATGTAGGAAATTGTGATTGTAAGGAAATAGACAGTATAAAGTCTCTTCGGTGTTGGTAACCTTTTAAATTCATTCTTGATAGAAGACGACATTAATTTTAAATAAAAAGCGAGTTTTCAATTTGATTTTATACTGTATATGCATTATGCATTTGCTTTTCTTAAGCCACTACTGCAGTGGTCGACCATAGGACGTATTCGATTGTGTACGTCGGTAATACCCATCCATCAAATATATAAGAATACAGAAGCCAAACAATTGTTCGTCTTTAAGTACGTCAATATAGGATCAACTTTATTCTGGGCACAATGGACTTTGTATTAAAAGTCTAAAATGATTACAATTTTATATAAATATTTACCCTGTTTCAAATTCTAAGAAAAGACGACATTTAATGTACCTTACGTCTAGTACAATACCTTCTTCTTCTTTTCAAAGACGGAGCATACTACACTAAATGTTTAAAACTATTTTTTTTAGTATATTTACAATTTCTTCTTATATTCTTTTAGCAGAAGACGACATTACGAGTACTAGCTACATGAATAGATGGGGAGGGGGGGGGGGGGTTGCAAGCTTTGCTAGATACAAAACTACAGTCGAATTTGTTTATAGGTTTTAAGCAACATACTATTAACTATTGAGAACATATTGATGCTTATGATGAATCTAAAAATAATATGGTAATGAACTTCACGTCCCATATTATTTAGTTCTGCTCAATTTGTTCAGTTTCATTTCCCAATATCTAAAATATGTTTATACGTATACCATCTATCCTATCCATCCCATTTATTCATAGTACATGGTGTACATATACCATCTATTCATGGTACATGATGTACATAAACCACATATCCTATCCATCCCATCATTTAATGGTACTTGGTGCACATATCCTATGCATTCCATCTATTCATGGTACATGGTGTAAATGATTAAAATATACCATCTATGTTATACATGATTAATATCCTGTTTTCCAGGTGTCCTGTGTACATGACTGCAGGGAGACAAGGAGAGGATAATACTGCTGGTAAATTATAAAGATTTTCAGGATTATTAAATACCCCCCNCCCCCCTCTAACATTTATAGTTTTTCGATACATATGTTCGATTCCTATAGTCTAGTAATGAGTACTTTTAACAAAGCTGATATTTACAAAATCTTAAAAAGGTAAAAGACTGTTTATTGTTAATACCTTTCCTTTTCTTTTCAATTAAAACTGAAACAACCAACCATAGTGTTTACAATTTATAAATTAGATTAAAAGAAAATTTTTCAATTTAACATGAAAACATTGAAAATTGTGTTTTTATTTTTACATGTTGCTTGATATTTCTTACTCAGTATTTCTTTCTGTAATCATGTTAATCTCAAATTCTGTTTTCATTTAGTTTCTTGTTTTTTTTAAATCTAAAAACACGGTGTTTAACGAATTTTTAGAGTTTACTAGAAAACGCAAATTATTTGACATGCTTATAAATTAATGTTTTTTTCTAGGTCACTCCTCTAATTACATATTCAGCATTAACCTTGCAACATCTCTACCTATCTCGCACTGGATTAACCGGGGAGTTGCAGCTATTTGTCAAGTTCAAACTTAACAATATTACCACTAGATGGAGCTCCAGCTATTTGTCAAGTTCATACTTAAAAGTATTACCACTAGATGGAGTTGCAGCTATTTGTCAAGTTCAATATTAACAATATTACCACTAGATGGAGTTGCAGCTATTTTTCAAGTTCAAACTTAAAAATAGTGCCGCTAAATAGAGTTGCAGCTATTTGTCAAGTTCAAACTTAAAAATATTACCGCTTGATGGATTTGCAGCTATTTGTCAAGTTCAGACTTAACAATATTACCGCTAGATGGAGTTGCAGCTATTTGTCAAGTTCAAAATTGACAATATTACCACTAAATGGAGTTGCAGCTATTTGTCAAGTTCAAACTTAACAATATTACCGCTAGATGGAAATGCAGCTATTTGTCAAGTTCAAACTTAACAATATTACCGCTAGATGGAGTTGCAGCTATTTGTCAAGTTCAAAATTGACAATATTACCGCTAGATGGAGTTGCAACTATTCGTCAAGTTCAAACTTAACAATATTACCGCTAAATGGAGTTGCAGCTATTTGTCAAGTTCAAACTTAACAATATTACCGCTAAATGGAGTTGCAGCTATTTGTCAAGTTCAAACTTAAAAATTTTACCGCTAGATGGATTTGCAGCTATTTGTCAAGTTCAAAATTAACAATATTACCACTAGATGGAGTTGCAGCTATTTATCAAGTTCAAACTTTTCATTAAGAATGTAATTGTTTAACAATATTATTGTAGTTTTTATAGCTTGTCAATATTATTGTTAAACAGTTTTAATTGCTTAACAATATTATCATTAGAAAGTACATTTTCTTAAAAGGTTGCCCTTCGATAAATTTCATTGTTTTACAATATTATTGTTCATCAATTTTCATTGCTTAACAATTTATTGTTAAACAGTTTTTTTTGCCTCGTTAAATGCAGGTTTTTAATCCTTTGCAAAAATATTGTAAAATGAATTCACTAAGTTGTAAGTGAATAAATTAATGTAGTGTGTAATTTTAATGCTTAAGTCAATTTATAAAATATGAACACACTTTTAGAAAGAGATACATGAATAGAATACATTGTTTTTGTACGGGGATAATCGGCTGGTTCTAAATTTCCATTTGTATTTTAATGTTTAATGTTTTAATGTTTTATATCTATTTATCTGCTTATACATCTATTTTTTTAACTATATATCTATCTATCTATCTATCTACCTACCTATCTATCTATCTATCTTCATTTATCTATTCATCTCTCTGTCTATCTGCTTATCTATACATCTATTCATTGATAAAGCTATTTATCTATCTACTTATCTATCTATCTATCTATCTATCTATCTATGGAAGGAACAGTGATGTTTCCAGATCAAAGTTCAGATTTGACAAAACATACACTTCTTCATTTTTACAGAGGACAAAGGACACACACGTCATACACAATATAATCTTACATATGTATTCAGAGAATCAGAAGTTGGGTTGCTCCGTAGGGCTGGGCAAAATTCCGTTTACGAAACAGTTTGTCGTTGTTAAACAAGATCTAATCTGATCTATTTAAAATACGTAGAACAGCCTCGATAAATGATCGAAATTATGCTTTAATGCATTTGCTGTAAATAGGGACGGATCGTTTCCACTATTTTGAAAAATGGTCGAAATTATCGTTCAAAAAACGGTATGTTTTCGTTTTTAAGTTTGGTCTTTTTTAAAACGATCTTTTTAAAAACGAACCCTTGTTGACGACCGGTAACGACAACCCTTTGTTAACGAAGTTAATGACGATGCTTCGTTAACGACCTTTTAAATATACAGTATACAGTTTTGGTCGGAAAATCAAAGGTCGGATTATATTCATTTTGCCTCAATTAAAAAAAACATTTAAGACAACATTCATAAGCTTATCTCCCTAAAAAATCAGAATGAATTGTCAAAAAACTCAGATTCATTAGCGAATAAAAAATACAATTTTTTCGTTTTATAAAATTCAAAACGAGTGGTGCGTTTTCAAAAACGATCGTTTTTTTCAAAACAACCCTAGCTGTAAAGATATTGAGTCTGCAACAAATCCCAATTTTCTAATAACAATATCTTTACAAACAGATGATATTTGATATTTCAAACTTAAAGAAAAAGGTGCATAAGAATTCACAATCACCAATCAAATAAATTCAAATATTTGCGCCTTATTTCATATCTTATGTTATATATTCTTCAATATATTTATATATTTGTGTAATCCTTCTAAAAATAATTAATAAAAAATAAAATATCAAAAATTAAACATAAAGGTTGCACAACTAAACGCCCGTTAAAAGGATATTTGAAAACACCATAACACTTTTAAAAGTCGATTTTACACAATTTGAAAATACAAATCTAAAATCACCAATCAAATAAAATCAAAATGTAAAATACATTTTTTGGACATTTGAAAATATTTACATTTTATTTAATTCTTTATGTTGTATATACTTTAATATAGTTCATCTATCAGCAAGCCTTTTCATACAGTTTGTATTAATATCCCTATTAAAGTAAATTCGCAGATTTTCCTGTTAATATTTGTGGGTTAAAAAATTAAGGTAAAATTTTCTTTTTCTGATACAAAATTTGGGCCTGATCGGTTTAAACATTTGCACTTGCTATACCCTATCCTGCACTGTAGTTCCTAGACGGTAGATTAAAAAGTTAAATTTAAAGTATTTACAGTGTAGATTCTACACCATAGTTTAAGGATACATGATCCGTTAACCCTGTAACAGTTGGATTGCATTGCAAGCAGTTTATAAAGGAAGGGGAGGGGGATTAGCAAGGTTATAATGCAAGGACAGTTATTTCAGAGGTGTACGCATCTATTGTACTGCAGTGCACTGTCTCTAGGCGGTAATGTAAACACAAGACGGATGTCGAAACCTGACATCTCACATAAAAAAATCAATGAAATATTCTGGTCATAGAAAACTATTATGTGAATTATCAAAATCAGCAAAATGTAATGCTTTTAACTCCTCGGATACGAAACGTACAGTGATGCATATATTCTTGTTTACAAATTCCACCCAGAGCCCAAAACTTAAGACAGGGCATCGTTATGAAAACCCATTCGTGAAACCCGGGTGAATATCAGTATTTTTGTAATGAAATATTATTTTTTTCAGTTTGTTTATATTCTCCATTTTTTTTCGAATATCTTAAATCAAAATCTACACAAATTCCCAACCATCCCCATACCATCACCAAACCATCTCCAAACAGTAACTAAACCTTCACAAACCCTTCACAAAACCATCACAAAAACCATCCACAAACCATCACCCGACCGTCACCCAACCATCACACAACCATCACCAAATCATCACCCAACCATCACCGAACCGTCACCAAACGATCCAAACCATCACAAAACCATCACCAAACTATTCAAACCATTACTTAACCGTCTCTAGGTGAATGGGTGAAAAAAAAACACCAACTAAAATATTAAGATACAAAAGAGTATCGACATGTAGAGAGAATACATAGAATACACATTAGAAATATCAAATAGTTTTATGAAGAGAATTAACCAGTATAAGAGAGATAATTATCAAATTATGCAATCCAAGAAACCCTGATTTTATCCAAAGAAAGAAAAAATTATGCTTTAAAGTTTATTTGCTAGTATTTAGTGACATAACACACATTATTCATAAAAAAGCAAGGAGTTCTGGGCAGCCAGAAAGAGGGAGATCTGAGATCTGCTAAAAGGCAAAAAGGTTTGGGATCTCCTAAAAGGCAGGAAGGTTTGGGATCTCATAAAAGACAGGGAAATCTGGGATCTCCTAAAAGGCAGGGAGGTCTGGGATCTCCTAAAAGGCAGAGAGGTCTGGGATCTCCTAAAAGGCAGGGAGGTCTGGGACTTCCTCAATTAGACAATCTCCGGCTCCGTATGTGAACACGTTCATGTACCCACACCTTGGGATTTCCATACTCAACTGTACACTGTGCACTGTGCATACATACAGTACGCACTACAGTCCGTACAAGTATAAAGCTGTACTTTTATAATTTAAAAACTAAAATTTGCAAAATAAAACACTTTTCTAAAAATTGCAAATTCAAACTGGTTTTAAATATTGAGCATGGTTCCTGGCAATATGATTGGTTGAAGTAAAGGGAGCTGTGCCTCCAATAGATCCAGTACATTCTTCCTAATAATAACAAAACTTTGTACTTTTTTCTAAAATAGTTCAATTTTTTTCAAAACTTCTAAAATGAAAATTTTATAACTTTGAAATTTTTCTCTGATGGATTTACAAATCATTCGTAGGTATTTTTGGAGGACCATTTTGTGAAGTTCTACAATAAATAAGACTTGATTGGTTCAGCTGTTTGGATATTTATTGGATTTAGGACGTGCACTAAAGCCAGCCAAGCCAAATATTTAGATAGTTTGTTTAACCTGGTCTACTGCAGGTTCTCCAGTTTCTCCTCCAAGAGTATAAATTGTATTGAACTCAAACCAACCATTCTGGTAAATAAAACAAATAAAAGTTATAAAGCTTTAGCCCTATCCCTGCTGGGGATACGCTGGGGGGAGGGGGGGTCAATTTGACCAATTTTACCAAAGGGGGGGTCAAATTGACCCCCACCCCCAGCAGGAATAGGGTTAATCTTTAATGTTTGAAAGTAAAGTTGTATTTTTTACAAAATGGATTTCTTCCATGATTTGATACAGTATCCTTCCATTTTGGATGTTCCATCATTTTCAGTTGAAGGCATTTCATTTCATCCCCATTTATAGAATAGTATGTCAAATTAACAAAAATACCCTGTAAAGCTTTGTCAGACCAAGAAAGAATGGAGGAAAATGTCATAATTAAACTTGAATATGATCGACAATATCTTGCACAAATTGATAATTGAAATAACCAATGTTGTTGACAGATAACAGCAACACGCTAGACAAATCCGGATAATAGGCCGGTTAGGATTTTGAAAGGGGTGTTTATTANCTGAGTTTGACTGCAGTCCATTTCCATAACTACAAACCTGAGTTTGACTGCAGTCCATTTCCATAACTACAAACCTGAGTTTGACTGCAGTCCATTTCCATAACTACAAACCTGAGTTTGACTGCAGTCCATTTCCATAACTACAAACCTAAGTCCGACTGAAGTCCATTTCCATAACTACAAACCTGAGTTTGACTGCAGTCCATTTCCATAACTACAAACCAATAGTGTTCTCCAAATGTATTTGGAGCGTAGTAATGAGAGTTTGTTTCATCATTTGTAGTCCAAGCTCCTGGAGTACCCATTGCCTAATCACAAAATAGTATTGAGTGTTTAAATTTGAGTGTTCAGAGTTCATTGTTCAATGTTCAGTATTCACCGTTCAGTGTTCAGTGTTCAGTGTTCAGTGTTCAGTGTTTAGTGTTCAGTTTTCATTGTTCAGTATTCAGTATTCAGTGTTCAGTGTTCAGTGTTCAGTGTTCGGTGTTCAGTGTTCAGTGTTCAGTGTTCAGTGTTCAGTATTAAGTTTCATTATTCAAGATTAAGTGGTCAGAGTTCATTATTCAATGTTCAATGTTGAGATTTACCTCCCATTCTTCATCTGGATTTTCTGGATTGGGAGCTGCTCCTTGTCCAGGCTCTGCTCCATCCCAGTCTAGATGATCATCTCCATCCCTGATACACCAAGCAACACATTCAAATAATATTTTCTTTTATCAATTATATTTTAAACTACATAGCTGAACAACCCAGCATTTCCCAGGTTTATATCATTATTCATATAGTATAGTTACTCCATCCGTTTACATATCTTAACTAAAGTGCCCGGTATTGATTGTTGAATTTAAGAGCATATCATTAAAGAGCATTATTATATCAATATATAGGAGCGAAGAGCATTAATATATATATATATAGATGGAAAGATTGTGAAAAAACATACTTACATCCAAAACTGATATTTGTCCCAGATCACTGCAAAATAAATTTAGTTATCTCTGTAATAATCTAAAATTCAAAATATATTGTGAAGACAAGAAAACATATTATTAACCTGGAAATGAATGAAGTGAAATATCTATCTGTTGATCTGGTGCTACACCACCAATGATGAATAGATCACTACCAATCACAGTTTGCTTCTTGATTGCAACAATAGTGGTAGCAACACCTCCAGGTCCAGGTCCATCCGTTGGTTTAGGTGTTCCAGTTGTAGGTCCATTGGTAGTCCCATCAGTAGGTCCTTATAAGTATTAATTATGAAACCGAGCAACATATACATACTTCCATTTACTGATAGCACCGATTGAAGGATTCATATCTCTAATTGGATATTGAGTAGATAGAAAGAAAGATGTTACCGCCATACTATTTAAATTGGTTCAGAATAGATAACAAACACATGACTGAACCCTAATTGGATCAGGCGCTAATGGATTCGGCATACAGGAGTGGCAAAAGCACCCTCAGTACTCTTCAGAGTACTTAGTATGATGTTATACAGCAGAAGAAACCGACATCACCACATATTAAAGAGTTTGTACTTAACACGCTTCAGAGTACTGAGTATGATGTTATAAAGCAGAAGAAACCGACATTTCCACGTATTAAAGAGAATGTACTTAACACTCTTCAGAGTACTGAGTATGATGTTATGCAGCAGAAAAAAACGACATTTCCACATATTAAAGAGTTTGTACTTAACACGCTTCAGAGTACTGAATCGTTAGAAATCGGGAAGGGTCAGATTAGGGTTTCCAATCGGCATTCCGTTGCGCGGAATTGCGAAAAAGGAAGCAATTAAATATTCGCGGAATCGCACGGAATTGTGTGGAATTTCGCGGAATTGCACGGCATTGCGCGGAATTGCGCGGAATTGCGCGGAATTGCGTGCATCTGAATTGCTTTTCAATCAATCATTTTAACTGTTCGACTTACAAATTCATGCAGCAGATACAAGAATGGAAACTTTTTTTGAAATGGTCAGATGCTTACAATCATAGTCCTTTTAAGGTCACTATGAGAGGATTTAAGATGAAATAGATGTAATCAAAGTAAAATATCAAGTTATTTAGGAATTACAAAATAAAATCATGTTCAAATACTCAATTAGGGAGACTGATAGTTTTCTGATATGATATTTAAAATGTGATTTGTGATATTGAATAGTAATGCATATCTACCTGATGGAGTAGGTTGGTCCCCTGAGCAGGATATGGATAAAGTTGTATCTTCTATCCAACCTTCAGGATGCATAAACTCCCATCCTGATTTCATCTTAGTAGGACAATCAGCCTCATTCTCATTACTGTATACAGAATACACTTGACATAGCGCCCAATCAAACAGTTAATTTTAATCATTTTTCTTATTCTGAAAGGAACTTAAATACGTAATCTAAAGTACTGAACATATTTTTATTTCAGTTTTGGTTTCTCTTTAAGAGTAAATTGTGGATTTATGTTGCAGAGACAATGAAGGAAATTGTCAGAATTGGCCATGTTTAACATGTTTTTCTCACTATTGTATCTTGTAGGTAAATAAAACCTGATATATCCAAAGTGTGCATCATTTTCTTCTGTTATCATCCAACCCTCCCACTTGTATTGAGCATCTGAAAACAATGGTATAATGAAGATTTCCCCTGATTACTAACTTACCAATATGGTATAATGAAGATATCCCCTGATTACTAACTTACCAATAGTATAATAAAGATTTTTCCTGATTACTAACTTACCAATGGTATAATGAAGATTTCCCCTGATTACTAACTTACCAATGGTATAATGAAGATTTTCCCTGACTACTAACTTACAAATGGTATAATGAAGATTTCTCCTGACTACTAACTTACCAATGGTATAATGAAGATGCATTTCAGTTTGAAGAACAGTCGAATGCTTGTACAAAGGTCTACCATTTTCTTCCCCTATTAAACAAGAGCAATATATCAATTAAAATATTATCTTAAAATTATATTTTAAAAAATTTACCTATTTTGATATACTTCCCAAGAAGTTCTGGATAGTTTTCTAAAACTCCTAAAGTTTTTATATTTAATTAGAAACCAAGCCAATGTATTTATTCTGAAAATATGTCAAAAATAATTTCTTTTATATCTGTATTTTGGCATTGGGAAAATGCACAAATGAGATTAGATGATAACTTTTTTTATAAAAATTCTCAAATAGAAACCGAGCATTAGGGGTAATATTCAGCCACTACGTCCATTTCGTTGGGAGAGTACCAAACTTTCATTGGAGACCCTGTTTTATCATTGGAGACCCTAAGTATTTCATTGAGACCCCATATTTTCGTTGCTGACCCAAAATTTTCATTTGAGACACCCATATTTTTATTGGAGACCCCTTATTTTCGTTATAGACCCCAAACTTTCATTGGAGACCCCCATCTTTACATCGGGACCTCAAGATTTTCATTAGACACGCTACTTAATTCCTTTGAGACCCAAGATTTTCTTTCGAGAAATCCAGATTTTCATTGGAGACCCCCAGATTTTGATTGGAGACTCCCAGATTTTCTTTGGAGACCACCAGAGTTTCAATGGAGACCTCATGATTCTCATTGGAGCCCTCCACATTTTCATTAGATACCCCCAGATTTTAATTGGAGACCCAATAATTTTGTTGGAGATCACCAGATTTTCATTTAAGACCCCCAGATTTTTATTGGAGACCCAAGATTTTTATTGGAGACCCCAGATTTTTATTTGAGTAAGACCCCCAGATTTTTATTGGAGACCCAAGATTTTTATTGGAGACCCCAGATTTTTATTTGAGACTTCCAGATTTTCATTGGACCCCCCCCAGATTTTCATTAGAGACCCAGATTTTACTGAGAGACCTCATTATTTTCATTGGAGACCCCCAAATTTTGATTGTAGACCCCAAACTTTTCATTATTGGAGACCCCAGTTTTACGCAAGAGACCCCCAACTTTCCGTTGCAGACCCCAGATTTTCATTGGAGATCTTACGAAATTCGTTGGAGACCGCCGATTTTCTCTGGAGACCTCCATATTTTCATAAGAGAACCCCATAATTTTTTTGGAGACCCAGAATCGGGCTTTTAAAAAAAAAGTGGGGACTTGAAAACGAAAAGTATGGGATCCCGAAAGAAAAAATTGAGGTCTCCTGCGAAAAGTTTGATTTTTCATTGAAATTATTTGGGGTCTTCAATGAAAATCTTAAGGTCTCCAATGAAAATTACGGGTTTAAGACAAAAATTTTGAGTCTCAAAGAAAATCTGAGGTCTCAAATGAATTTATTTGGGTCTCCTATGAAAATCTGGGGGTCGGTAACAAAAATATGGGGTCTCAATTTAAAGCTTGGGGTCTCCATTGAAAAGTTTGGGCTCTCAAACGAAATGGTCGTAATGGTCGGTTTCTATAAGGCAAAAACTGCCCAATACCCCCTAATTCTCGGTTTCAAGGGCGTGAACGTAATAGAGTTCCCCAATTGAACATCAGTAATCAATATAGGAGATAAATTATAATATTCAGAAAAATTTACACTCCCTTGCAGTATATACATTCTACAGTATAAGGACTTTGACATTACACTTCCGCTTGAATTTATGCCCGTAATATTTATCAATCAACACATTTGGGATGTGATTGAATGATATAGGACCCCAGGGTTAGATTTCTGGACCCCTGGACCCCTGGCGGTAGATACCTGGACCATTGGACTCCTGGGTTAGATACCTGCAGAGCTGGAAAGTATGATAATATCACAGCAAATTCCAGAATCTGTTGTAACTGGTTCAGTAGTTGTAGACGTCGTAGTTCCAGTCCTAAAACATCCCCAGTATAAATATGACACGCGGTGGTTCAAAATCTAGTCAATAGCTGTATTTCCAACGGCCAAACCCGAACTTTAAGTATTTCTGATTTAAAAAGATAGTTTAACTTCCTTGTGGGATGATTTATTTCGCTGTAAAAGCTCAACGTATGTTTACTCACAGTAAACGATAAACAGCATGAAGTATTGGCATACTTATGAAAGAAATGAAAATTTTAGTCTAAGGAAGTAGGATCATTTAAGAAGGTATTCTGAACTGTTTGTTAAAATAGGGTTCAAGTACTTAACTATTAAACTGTGGAATTGGAAGACTTCGTTTAAAGGGACAGACCGGCTATATAAGGTAGTTAAACTGAGTATGCAGTGTTGTTTGTGGACACATTTTTAAGGATTAATTTGAGACATATAAAACTTATAAAGATCTGTGAATCCTGAGTTTGAGCGCAAAGTCGACGTTCAAAATCGTACTTTTGGATAGATACGTTTTCAGAATTTTTTATTAAATAACGACGACAATAAATGTTAACAAAATTCTACAGTAAACAAATTAGTTGTTTTGGAACAGGTTGAGAAAATAAAAATTAATCATATCATCGAAAATAAGTAATTTTTTATTTTCTAATTATTCTAGTTTATCATTATTAACACAGATTTTTTGCAGATGTTCTGGAATTATTTTTGAAAAGACAACATTTGAAGATTTTGTAGAAAGAAATCTGCGAATAAATTCATAGAAAATAAGAAATTCAATATAATGTTGAAAACGAAATAATTGATATTAGCATTGATCTATTGACAAATTTCTTTTGACAAATAAGTTCCTAAACATCTAATTAGTTTACTGTATAATTCTTAGTTAATTTTTCGTCGTCGTTATTTAATAATTCAAAAACCTATTCTGAAAACGTATCTACCCAAATTCATGATTTTGAACGTCGACTATGCAATTATACATCGTTTCATATGTTTTAAATGAATCCTAAAGAATTTGTCCACAACACTGCATACTCAGTTTAACTCACTTACATCGCCGGTCTGTCCCTTTAACCTATTTTATTTTTATTTGTTTTTCTGTAAAATCATGATTCTTTATTTCACAATAAATCTTCCTATTTTACAGTTTTTATTGGGTACACTTGCACGCAGAGGCGCAACTAGGGGGGGGGCGGGCGCGTCCCCCGACCATTACATAATAATATATTGCCCCCCCCTACCAAAAGTCCTAGTTGCGCCTCTGCTTGCACAACTGTACTGATTGTTAGATTTATTGTTTACCCTGCGGTAGTAGTTTTAGCTGTAGTAGTGCTAGGTTTCTCATTTGTTGAAGGTTTAGTTGTGGTTGTAGTTTCTCCACATCCAACACAGATAGCAACAACAGGTTCCTGTCCATCATGGGGTTTTAAGCTAGCTTTCCCACCAGACACCTGGACAGTTTGAGCACACTCGGAGATAATATCACAGTAGGAACCTAGGAATATACTACCTAAAGGGAGTGTTCGCGAAAAATGAAGCGGGCTTAAATCAAAAAATTATCAATGGTCGCTACTAATCTTATTTCTATCTGTTGCGTCTATAAGGATAAAATTGTTAAAAACGACTCATACCAAAGAACGTAGTGTTCACACAAATTCAGAAAGTTGCAACATTCAGCTTGAATGGATCGTAAAAAAATCAATTTAATTCCAAACAAATCATTCAGATATTACAACTTATAATCATGGACAATTTTTCAATGCATTCGTGTAGAGTTGATATTCGTTCATAATAAGTGAAATACATGTATTTGTTCAAGATTAGTGAATAAATGTACATATTCATGATAAGTGAAATAAATGAATTTGTTCATGATAAGTGAAATAAATAAATATATGTTCATGATTAGTGAAATAAATGAATATGTTCATGATTAATGATATAAATGTATATGTTTATGATTAGTGAAATACATGTATAAGTTTATGATTAGTGAAATAAATGTATGTATGCAAGATTAGTGAAATAAATGAATATGTTCATGATTAGTGAAATAAATGAATATGTTCAGGATTAGTGAAATAAATGTATATGTTCATGATTAGTGAAATAAATGAATATGTTCATGATTAGTGAAATAAATGTATATGTTCATGATTAGTGAAATAAATGAATATGTTCATGATTAGTGAAATAAATGAATATGTTCATGATTAGTGAAATAAATGAATATGTTCATGATTGGTGAAATAAATGAATATGTTCATGATTAGTGAGTTTACCGTCAGGAAGTCCAGTGTTAAACTCTTTGTTGAGGTTTCCCATGGCAAAGAAAGCAACTGCTCCTCTAAACAAAATATTTGAAAAAGAAAAGCCCTCCCCCCCCCTCCATCTTAATTATGATGAATGTTTGTTTGACACCGTCTTATGGAGTTCTGTAATTATTGTCGATACTCTGTCAGTTTTATGTACACTAAGGTAGAACCTTGCGGAATTCTTTAAAATCTGGAGGAAATAGCTCCAAAACTATTTTGAACTTTTTTCTATTTGAACTTCGACTTACTTAGAGACCTTAATATAGTCTAGACTATAAGTATTCATAGAAATTGAACTAGTACAATATTGTTTAAGCATTTACATAAAAACATACTTTAAGATCAGCTTTAGCAGCTTTCAGATCAACTTTATCAGCTTTTATATCAGCTATATCAGCTTTTATATCAGCTTTATCATCTTTATCAGCTTTATCCACTGTATCAGCTTTCAGATCAGATTTCAAATCAGCTTAATCAGCTTTCAGATCAGCTTTTTTAACTCTCAGATCAGCTTTATCAGCTTTATTAGGTTTCAGATCAGCTTAAGTAGCTTTCAGATCAGTTTGTCAGCTTTGGGATCAGCTTCATATATCGGAACTGAAAAATATTCTTTGTTTTTTTACCTGGCAAATCCTACATAATCCGAGCCTGCATCCCAATTCTTGATTGGTTGACCTGCGGCTACATTACTGAACTCAACCATATTACCAATAGATTTCCACCTTAATTAGAATAATTGCTGTTAGATGGGGAATTATAATTGTAAACATACAAAATTAAGTGTTTCAGGAGAAAATATTTAAAAACCTTCAAAAATATATGTTGCGGGAATATTTTCCCCCAACACTGAAAAAGAGGAAAAGGCAAGAAAAGGCAAGAAAAAAAAAGAAAAGGGAAGAAAAGTCAAAAAAGGCAAGAATAGGCAAGACAAGGCAAGACAAGGCAAGAAAAGGCAAAGGAAAGGCAAAGAAACTTTACATATTTATTGTTTACATTACATTTAATAAATATTTGCCAATTTCATGAGACACAAAGAATGAAATTTACAGAATTCAAAATTTTTCAAGATACCAAAATAAAAGGTAATTTCTTAAAACGTTTGTGTACGAACTTGTCTTATTTCAGTGGCTATTTCTATAGACCAAATAAACTTTGAAACAAAACAGAAGTCAAAATATAAAGTTGATTTCAATTTTATTTTCATTCTAATCGAAAAAAAATATTTTGGAAATGTTCTAAATATTTTTGGAGAAAATCTGGTTACCAATCAAATCTTTATACCACACGTGACGTGCTACATTTCACAGCTAATTTAACTTTATAGCACGATGATTACTTAGCACGTTTATTATGAAATTCACGATGAAGTGAGTAATAATGATAAAGTGCACTATAGTTTCATAAATTTACAAGACCTGCCTTCAAAGGAAACGAACGATTAACGAACATCAATACAGTAGAAAAAATGAAATTGACAAAAACAAACGATATAAAGTCTTTTACTGAAAGAATATTTTCATTGAAAAAAAAACAATTTAACTCAATGATCGTTCAGTGAGTAAAAACCGAAATAGATGGAAAATAAACGATAATTTTGAAAATGAACAAAGTCGATTTCTTGAATGAATCAAAAAAAAAACGAAATGGGTCGTTCACCAACGTACACTAGCCATGGTTAAAACTTTCATATTAAGAGCTCTGTATTTTTTTTAAAACACCGGCCTCATAATTCTAAATATGTACATACTCATCTGCTTATGTTTTACCTATGTTCACAAACCCATTCACTCCCTCCACATCCAGGGGATGAAGATGGTGGGCCCTGCAAATATATTTTTAAGTACATTTATTAATATTCACCGTAGTACAATGCAATTAGTAGTTTAAAATTTACAAACTATAACATGTAATTTAAAGTATTTCCATATTTTCTTACACCAAGCTGTAGATATACCTGATCTGAGGATGAGAAGTAGTAGCTAGACATAAGTCGTTTAAATCCATAATCATGCGCCAACATGAACGCAGATCCAAGTTTATATTTGTAGGGATCCTGCATACAAACAAATCAGTTCAATAAACATCAATTAAAATAGATTTTATAGAAATATACTGACTTTATGAGTTAAAAGGTTTCCACCACCACCATGTCCTCTTTGATTATCATGGTTATCAATAAATACAGCAGCATGATCATAGTCGGACATCCCCCAACCTTGATCATAAACCCCTCCAAGAGCAGCAAAATTTGTATTAGAGATTGCCTCAGCAACCTAAATACACAAATATTAATATATTTTTGTTTGCTCTATACATACACTGTGTATCTGTTGTTTTAAATGAATAATAAATTGAACATATTTTTGTTTGTATTTTTTTTAAGGGACTGTAAGCGTTACATTACTTGAATCTACATGCAAATAGGACAATGGCCGATTCATAACGGTAATCTTGAAACCTTTTACTATTCATCGAGTAGAGAGATCTTAAAATTTAAAATTATCGAAACCCGCTTGAATTGCTCTAAAACGTGACTGAACGCAAGTCAAAATTTTAAACAGTACCGTTATGCACTGAGACAACTCTGAAAGATAGCCATAAAATATTTAGAGAACCTTGACTTTAAAGTGTCGCAGCGCCTTTGCCTTGTGGTTTACCTCACAAACTAATAAACTTTTTTTTGTAGCCGTGGACATGGACATTTAGAAATTGCAACGTGTTCGTTTTTAGCTTGACCCTTTAAAGAAGCAATTGACAAAATTCTGCTCGATTGTTGCTTGAGAGCGTTCACATCTGGAAGTTCATTTGAAATTGCACTTACAGTCCCTTTAAATACAACCTTTATTCCATATCTGAACTCAGTAGTTCTCCCAACTCCATAGTACTCCTGAACCTTGATCACTTCACCTCCTTGGTCAATAACTTCATGGAAAAAGAAAGGTCGTCCTCCTTCAGGCAAATTTCCTACTTTGTCAATAGTTTCTTTTATATCTCCAGGCCACATATGTTTAGCAGCATCAATTCTAAACCCCTTGACTCCGATATCTACACAGTCCTATAACATACAAATTAAACAATTTTTATTTTTCAATTTATGAAAAGTTTTTTTTTCATTTTAAAGATGTTAATGATTATTTATTTCTGAATCCATTAATCATAAAAGTCTTATGTCAACGAAATACTTTTTAGTTTTATCTGTTTCTGAACGATTATGCTGTTCTCTATTTTCAAGTTTGAGGATTTTCTTTAAAAATCTTCTTCTGAGATTCTCTTTAAGTTTTTACGAGATTCTATCACGGTTTTAGAAGTTATCATCAAACTGTTATGGGTTTAAGAATTTTTTGAGATCCTATCAAGCAAACAGTTTTCGATTGGTGGAACAGATGGATAGGATTTCTTAATTTGTGTTTACCTGTAGATATGCTGCTATCTTAGTTCTAACATAATCCTTAGCTCCAGCTAGGTCATTCAGTCCAACAAGATAACAGTTTCTCACCTAGTTGGGTGTCCCACGAAACATGACAGAAGCAAGACGGCTTGAAAGTCGTCTTTAAACTTTTAATGTGTTTGAACAAAATTCTTGAACTCTTCGATAATATTGAAAAAAACAAAAAAAAGGCTGAGGTCATTTTGGAAATGACAAGACTACTGGTATTTAGTGATTATTAATTTTAGAAATTTTACTTCTAAAATTAGGTTTACCAATATTTCAAAGATCAAAGACGACCTTCGATTATTATTGCCACAGTCATGTTTCGTGGGACACCCTGTATATGAATAAAACTTTATTTGTCCTGTAAGGATAAATTTAAATTTTTAAAGGAACTTTCTAGTTTATTAGAGTTGGCCCTCTATTTAGAGACTGCTTTTCTAATTCACATTTCTCTCTCTCGTATACCATTAACCCGCAAGCCATTTGTAAACACAACCTCAGATGAAAAATGTAAAGTTATGAATAGAAAAATAGGGAAAATTCCATTATTTCTGACGCAGAAAAGGTGTCGTAGTGCATCCGACATGCCCTTCTTGAAAATGAGAATTGCATTAAATTCCGTCAAGAGTCCAGAAATGAGATTTTAAAAGCTTAAACCCGACTATAAAACCCAAACTCGGGCTTAGATAGAACCCAAGTCAGGATTGGTTCTGATTCGACCAATGAGAGACTATTTAGCAAGCTTTCTCTCTGCAGCAGACAGAAAGCCGTCAGATCAGCTATGACAAGGAGATGTAAATTTCGAAAATTCAAACTTTATGTAGATTCATTATTTTCATAGTATATGTTTATTTTATAAAATCAATAAAATTTGACACCACAAATAATTCGCAAGATTTTAAATGTACAAATATAAAAGATTTTATGAAAATTAAAATCATCTATTTAGAATCTACATTGGGATAATAATTTATTGGACACTCAGTAGTTTGCGAGACATCCTGTATTTTATAGGATATCTTGTAGTTTCCTGGGACACCCTGTAGTGTATGGGACACCTTGTAGTTTAAAGGATATCTTGCAATTTCTGGGACACCCTGTTGTTTATAGGAAATTTTGTAGTTTTTTGTACATTATTTAGTTTATGGGACACCCTGTAGTTTATATGATATCTTGTAATTTATGAAGTATGCTGTAGTTTATGGTAGATTCTGTAGTTTATGGGACACCCTGCAGTTTATAGGATATCTTGTAGGTTCTGGGACACCCTGTAGTTTAGAGGATATCTTGTAATTTATGAAACTGTAGTTTATAGGACACCCTGTAGTTTCTGAAACACCCTTCATTTTAAAGGATATCTTTAAGTTTATAGGACACCCTGTAGTTTATGTGACATCCTGTAGTCTGTGAGACATCTTGCAAGCTGTAGGGACACCATGTATTTTTAAAAACAACCTGTAGTTTATGGGTCACCCTGTGGTTTATGGGACAATCTGAAGTTTATGGAACACTAAATAGTGTATGGGAAACCCTGTAATTTATGGGTCACCCTTTAGTTTATGGGACAATCTGTAGTTTATAAGACAGCCCTAATTTTATGGGACATCCTATAGTTTATGGGACATCCTGTAGTTTCCGGGGAACACCCTGTAGTTTCTGGAACACCCTTTAGTTTAAAGGATATCTTGTAGTTTCTGGGACACCTTGTAGTTTCTGGGACACCTTGTAGTTTCTGGAACACCTTGTAGTTTCTGGAACACCTTGTAGTTTCTGGAACACCTTGTAGTTTCTGGAACACCTTGTAATTTCTGGAACACCTTGTAGTTTCTGGAACACCTTGTAGTTTGTAAAGTTACCTGTTTTGAGAATGGAACCCCAGGATAATCTTGTCCACCTCCATTATATGAAGATCCTCCTGTTCCTGTTCCTTGGCCATCTAATCCAGACCTTAAACATCAATATATTACACATTTAAGACATTTAAGACATTAGAGACATAAAGGACTTTTTTAGACAAACGAATTTATACGCTTTTTATACAGGATTCCAGAATGAAAGAGATAATACAAAATAAGTGCCATACAGTCGTTTCTAAAGTCTCATCCTTAGCTGGTGGGTTACGGTTTAAAAATAATAATAATAATAACATACTTATTTAAATTTAACTATAAAAAAATGCCATGGTATGTATGGTAATTAGAAAATCAGTTATTTTCATTCGTTACAGCAAGAAAATGAAGTTTCTATTGCAGTTAAAATCAATATGAATCCCACCTCTGTAGTTATTTTAGCATAATATAGAACGATTTTGAAATTTGTTATTTAACTTACATATGGTTGATGACCCCGTCTACGACAATATTAACTCCTACAGCAGAACATCTGTTTACCATGTCAATAAAATCATCTCGAGATCCTGATCTTGACTCTAGTTTATAAGATACTGGCTGATACCTAAATATAAGATACTGGCTGATACCTAAATATAAGATACTGGCTGATACCTAAATATAAGATACTGGCTAATATCTAAATATAAGATACTGGCTGATACCTAAATATAAGATACTGGCTTATACCTAAATATAAGATACTGATTGATACCTAAATATAAGATACTGGATGATACCTAAATATAAGATACTGGCTGATACCTAAATATGAGATACTGGCTGATACCTAAATATAAGATACTGGCTAATACCTAAATATAAGATACTGACTGATACCTAAATATAAGATACTTGCTGATACCTAAATATAAGATACTTGTTGATACCTAAATATAAGATACTGGCTGATACCTAAATATAAGATACTGGCTGATACGTGATATCTAAATATATACTGGCTAATAACTAAATATAACATACTAGCCGATACCAAAATATAAGATACTGGTTAATACCTAAACATAAGATACCATGGCTGATACCTAAACATAAGATACTGGCTGATAACTAAACATAAGATACTGGCTAATATCTAAACATAAGATACCATGGCTGATACCTAAATATAAGATACTGGCTGATACCTAAACATAAGATATCATGGCTGATACCTAAATATAAGATACTGGCTGATACCTAAACATGTGGTATCATGGCTGATACCTAAATATTAGGTACTGACTGATACCTATAAGATACAAGCTGATACCTAAATATAAGATACTGGCTGATACCTAAATATAAGATACTAGCAGATACCTAAATATAAAATACCATGGCTGATACCTAAATATAAGATACTGACAGATACCTAAAAATAAGATACTGACTGATACCTATAAGATACTAGCTGATACCTAAATAGTAATTTAGCTTTAATACAAATACAAAATAAACCACGTACTTTGATAGGGTAAAGTTTTTACTTCAGTACAGTAAACTATCTGTATACTGCAGTACATGAAACAATTTGCTGCAGAACATTGAATAATGTGCTGAGTAAACTTAACTATGCACTTCATTGCAGTACTTCAAAATATGTACTGCAGTACAGTAAACTATTTGCTGCAGCACATGGCAGTAAAATATGTGGTGCAGTACAGTAAACTATGTACTGCAGCACATGGTAGCAAACTATGTACTGCATCCCATGGCAGTTAACTATGTTCTGCAGTACAGTAAACTCTGTACTGCAGAAAAGTAAACTATGTGCTGCAGCACATGACAGTAAACTATTTGCTGCAGTACAGTAAACTATGTACTGCAGTACAGTAAACTATGTACTTTATTTCTGTAAACTATGTACTGCAGCACAGTAAACTATGTACTGCACAGTAAACTATGCGCTGCAGCAGATGGCAGTAAACTATGTAATGCAGTACAGTAAACTATGTGCTCCAGTACAGTAACCTATGTACTGCAGCACATGGCAGTAAACTATGTGCTACAGTAAAGTAAACTATGTACTGTATTTCAGTAAACTATGTTATGCAGCATATTAAACTATGCACTTCACTGTAGTACTTTAAACTATGTACTGCAGCACATGTCAGTAAACTATGTGCTGCAGTACAGTGTGTAAATAAAGAACCTGGTCCACCAAGGGCTTCCTTGAATATGTTCATTTGGAGGAGAAACCTTAAACAAACAAATATTTTTCATGATTATAATTGAATACAAATTTAAAAAAAATTATCGACAAACACGCGTAAAATTTTGAATAGAAAGACGACATTACAACAATCTAATGTTCCATGTTGTTAAAAAGCAAAAAGTTTTATAAATGGCTTGAAATTAACTTATCAAGTGCAAATTCCAATGTATCTGTGTAATGGAATCTGTAGTAAGTACATTCTGCAATTACTGTCTGTCATGTTTATTTGATCACAACTTGATTCTGCCCGACGCGTGGTCTTCCTATTCTACATTTTTATGAGTCTACACGTCGTATTCCTATTCTACAGTTTCATGATTATACCCGTCTTGTTTCTTTTTAACAGTTTTATAAGTCTCCCCGTCCGCTTCCTATTCTACAGTTTCATGAGTCGTCCTCTTCCCATTCTACAGTTTCATGAGTCGTCCTCTTCCCATTCTACAGTTTGATGAGTCGTCCTCTTCCTATTCTACAGTTTCATGAGTCGTCCTCTTCCCATTCTACAGTTTCATGAGTCGTCCTCTTCCCATTCTACAGTTTCATGAGTCTCCCCGTCCTCTTCCCATTCTACAGTTTAATAAGTCTCCCCGTCCTCTTTCTATTCTATAGTTTCATTAGCCTCCCCGTCCTCTCCCTATTCTACATGTTGATATTTTCTGTGTTTACCTGCACTCCGCAAAATCCCTTTGGACCAAGGTACTCTTCACATTCTTTCGCAATATCTTTCCATTTCCATTCAAACAAATGAACTATGATTTGGCGCCCAGACTGCAAGTAAACCCCTACTTTACTATTATTATTAATCCTAGGAAAAGGGGAGGTGGTTGGGTAGGGTAGGGTAAGGTAGGGTAGGATAGGGTAGTAGGGTAGGAAGAATGAAATAACCAGAAAATATGGCTATTATGTAAATGCACTGTAACGTTAAAACTATAGTAAACCGGTCGTTGAATTGAAATTTGTCATATTTTTAATCTCTATTATTGTAGAGATATTGAGAAATACAATGAAAATGTGTAAAACTACTCATATGTTACCAGATACTTTCCGACCTACTTCAATATCGGACCTACGCCAGCTGTTTATTTTTGAATTATTTGAAGGTTAGGTTAGACTTTTTCATTGTCTGGGTCGCAGCGCTCTGCCCAGACAATTTCTGGGCCGAGCGCTGCAGCTAGGGCAGGCTAGGGGGCCGGGCGCTGCTTTCACAAGTCCAACAAGCAGCTGTAAAATCACGTGCTAGTTATAGGTCGGATGTGTAGGATAGTTGATTTAGCATAGGTCAGAAGTTGAGTAAAGCGGATTTTTGTAGGTCAAATGATACACCATCAATTGACCTTCTTCTTCTGTCTGGGTGAGCGTGTATGAAACATACATACATACTTCTCTTGTCTCAACATAATTACAATTTTACAGTGAAAAATATTGATAGTCTATATCTTCAATTTGCATACTGAGCACTATGCAATATTATACAGTGAATCCCAGATATATGAATACATAGCAAAAACTAAAAACTTCTTTACAAAAACTTATGACGGTCTATGTATTCATATATCTGGGATTGTATGTAAATCGAACCTGCTAAAAGTATATAAAAAATGTACAAAGTTCACAGTAAACTCGTTTTTTCATGAAGTGTTTTGGGTCTCAGAAACATCTTTGATCGAAAAGAAAAGCTGAGTTGTGATTCTAGGCAATCCCTTTATATAAAATACCTGACAAACAGGATCATTATAAGCTCCAGACCTAAAATATATTCTTAATATTTTCATTGTGATCTTGCCAGGCTACAATTTGTTACGTAAAACGTCCTTGGTCTACTTTCAAAAGGGTAGTCCAGACTGGACAGTACGACTGAATCCATATACAGTACATGTTTACAAGCTCGGATCATGAAACTTTTAGATCGAGTAAATGATATTCTTCATTCTTTATTTTGTATTTATCATTTTTTACAATGTCGATTCACAATAATATTAAAAGCCACTTTTCCTGCGATGTTAAAAGAAATTCAATAAAAAAAAATTAATATTTTAAAATTTAGTTTTTAATTTTAAAAACTGCCAAATTTTTTAAAATCTATAAAACATTATGTTTTATTACATTTTTTTGTAAGCTTTTTCAACAATCTGCAGACAAATACATTTCTTACCATATACATTAATTTGTATTCATACATTTAAAAACTTATCGAAACAATCAATATCTTTAAAGATTCATCCCATTTTTACTATTATTTGGGAAAAAGTTTAAAACTATAATATTAATCTTTAAAGAGAGTGACCGGCTATGTAAGGCAGTTGAACTGAGTATGCAGTGTTGTGGAAAACTTCTTTCGGATTCATTTTAGACATATTAAACTTTTTAAAGATCTGTAAATCCTGAGTTTGAGCGCAAATTCGACGTTCAAAACTCCTACTTTGGGGTTGGATACGTTTTCAGATTTAGTTTTTTTTAAATTATTAAATAACGACAACGAAAAATAAAGTAAAAATTATACAGTAATCTAATTAGATGGTTAGGAACATATTTCTCAAAAGAAATTTTTCATTAAATCAATGCTAAAATCGATTATTTCGTTTTCATTATTATATTGAATTTCTAATTTTCTTTGAATTTATTTGCAGATTTCTTCAAATTCTTCAAATGTCGTCTTTTCAATAATAATTCTGGAAAATCTGCGAAAACCTTTGTGAAAAATGAGAAACCAGAATAATGAGATAATACAGACTAATAAGTGAACAAGATTACTTATTTTCGATGATAAGATTAATTTTTATTTTCTCCACATGTTCCTTAACATCCTGTCTGTACTCTGTAGTTTATTGTAGAACTTTTTTACATTTTATGTCGTCGTTATTTAATAATTTAAAAAAAATACTAATCTTTTTTACAAAGTCCTTCTTGAATCACCTTGTTCTATTGAAAGCAAGGCCTTGTGTAAACAATGTAAAGAATAATATAATAATATTCCGCGTCTTCAACATTTTACAGACTAAACTCAGAGATAACATAATTACAGGACACATCTTTCATGCTGGGTAAACTCAGTTATATTAAAGGGACTGTAAGCAAAATTTTAAGTGACCCTCCATGCAAAGCTGGCAATGCCAAATTTACATCAGTACCCATAAACCTTAAACTGATCAAAAAAAGGGAAGATATTGTCGTTTTTCTTACTCGAAAGTTTTTGTTTTCTTTGAGTTTATCCATTGCTTCTTATAATAAATTCGAACCTGACAAAAGGAGTTATACCCGACATAGATTAATGAACAAAATATACAAAATATTTGTTTTTAAGGAACTGTTCAAGTAATTTCAAAGAAACCACCTTTTGCAGAGTCCGATTCACTGCAAACCTTCTGAAATTGTATGGAATCGCTTATATCCCAGTGGCACTCAATTTTTAGCTAGAAGTCTAATTGATATCTCCGTCTAACCAGACAAAAGTTTTTAAATGGTAACAGTGTGAATCAATCCGATTACGTACAGTCCCTTTAAGGTATTATTTACTAAAATACTCTTATCAAAGTAAACGAATTATAAAACAGTTTTTGATAAGAAAAGACAATACCTATAAGAAAACATTACATCAGGTATATTGTCTTCGTTCATGATCAATAAATTGCATTATTTTTTACCCATGCTTAATAATTCTTATTTTTACCCATGGTTTTAACAATTATTATTATTTATATATCTGCTACTTCATAATTCTAATTATTTACCTACTATAGTTACTTAATGATTATAAAGATTAGATAAGATAAGCCATTGTACAGTACAAAAACGTCTTGAGTGTCATTTCTGTTAAGACAGTGAATTACATTAAAATATGCCAATTTAGTAATATTAGATTTAACTAATATTTTATTATTGACGGCTTTTTCCGTTCATTTTCTAGATTATTAATACCACTTACCAGTCTAACCAAATGTTTTTAGTCCTCAATTCCAGTTAACGTTTGGTTTGGTTTAACCCTCTTTTACATTATATTTAAAATTGGGATAGGGCAGTGTGTTGCGTTTAATAGTTTATTTTGAACATCTTAGACAGCAAACTTGAAGTATTTAGACGCGCGCTGGTACAGCTTTAAATATGTGTAAGAACTTAAGAAGCGGTGGAAAAATGAAATAAAAAGTCTTTTATTTTTAACAAAAATTAACAAAAATGAATTTAAACAAACTATTCTATTGTTAAGATATCCTTGGACATGATGTATCAATTAGCCTTTTATCACTAGCCGCAGTTTTTCTACAGTGGTATGCGATTATACCAATACAATGAAGACGAATTTTTTTTAGTTTTGATTGTTTACAAGCTTTTTTTAATATACAAGCTGACAAGTAATCAAAGGGAACCTTTTCAAATTGACAGCTTCTCTTGACTTATTTGTTTATCTTAAACAGCTTGATTAAAATCAAAAGCATTGTATTGATATAATCGCCTATCACTGTACCGAATTTTGAACAAAATTACAAATTTGAATAAAATACGCTGATACTTAAAGAGTATTCTGAAGATTGTCTAGCACTGTATGGAGGGTGTCCCACGAAACATGTCGAGAGTAGGAAAGCATAATTTTGATAAAAATAGATCTTAAATGTTGAAAACTTCTCTTCTTAGATACTTATATATGTAGTTAACAGTTAGAATATACCTATAAATACCAAATATGGAAGATATCTATAATTTAGGGTTCAAGTGCTTCAGGCTAATTTAGCATAATGATAACTTGGCTGTTCTAGGTTTGTTCTAATATTTAAACCATAAGCTTAAAATCTAGCCTAGCCTACACTATTACGGAATATTAATAACATTAATAACAAGCCCTTCCTGCTTAAACCGAACCCCTCTTTTTGTAACATAGCTTAAAAAGTGTCAATCTACAGTGAGAACCATAAAACTGTGGAATAAGAAGACAACTTTAAGGCACAAGTTATGATTTTAAATAGTTTACTGTATATATAGCGATTGTGCAGTGTTCACAGACCACATTTACTTTAAAAGTACGATTTTCAAGCAACTGACGAAGCAACATCTACTGCGCGCACAATAGATTGTTTATAAAGTCGTCTTCATATTCCAGAGTTGTATGGGTCCCGCGCTGTAAGTTGTTCATTTTTTTATTTACTTTTCCTGTAACTTTAGACTAACTATATCCTTTTGACCTCTAGTAACTTTTGTTCCGGTTTCAACAATTTATACAGAGAAAAAAGTTAAAATAAAAAGAAGTTTGACATTGAATCCCGTGAAAACAAATCAGGTCTTGTGCCATTAAAAATCTTGGTTTAATTATATATTAGAGATATTAGGAATTAACAAATCTATTTTGTTTAAATATATTTATTAAATATATTTTGTCAACAGTGTGAAAGATTAAATAAATAAATAAATAAATAAATAAGAATTGCGGGCAAAAGTGTAAAATATCTACATCGAGGTAACAATAGTAGATGGACTAGATGAAAGTAAAGGATAAATCCATTTTTGGGACCTTTTTCCTTTTCCTAGTTTTCTTGGACTAGAATCTAGAATCTGGCAAAGGGCGCGTATTCTGCAGGTGCTGCTTGGTACTGGGCAGGTGCACGCACAGCAACCTGGCTGAGAACGGATTCTGCTCCAATGACTGGGGCGCGTGCGTCAATTTCATCATATGACTCTCCAGGGGCAGCAGGGGTAGGGTCCAAACACCACTTGGTGAGAAGAGGTTTGTCTACGGGAACAGGGGCGGTAAACTTGAGATGACAGGTCTCCTTAGGTACAATAGTACACTGATGCTCAGGGGCTAGACGAGGAACAAGCTTGGTGATATACTTGCAGATCTTCTGGGGGTTGAGGTCACACACCTCCTCGGGGACATCAACGATGGATGTGATAACCTTGTTGTGGCATTCCTCCTCACCTTCAGTAAATACACATCCAGCACCACAGATCTCTACAGGAAGCTTCTCACAGCTAGTGTCAGCAACAAACTTACCAGGCTGCTTCTCAACATACTTGGTTGTGCAAGCAGATTCATAAACAGTTTGGCAGATTTCTTCTCCCTGGCCGTTACATTCCTTGATAGAAGGTTTATAACACTTCTCCACGGTCTCGTTGAAAGCTTGTTGCTTGAAGGTGATCTGACATGTCTTCTCGAAGTTTTCCTCGCAAACTTCCTCCTGAGATGGGACGAACTTGGTGACATATGTATAGTGGCACTGCTCAGTGTTCTTGTGTGTGCACTCTAGGATTGGATCCTTCTTCAAGGTCTGAACAGTTTCCTCCTTCTCCACACAGCAGAGTCCAGTCTCAGCATCTTGGACACACCCGGAGAAATCAATCCCACCCTGGATGGCTCCTTCCTGTCTACCGGCCCGGGCAAGCTGGTTTCCGTGGTCATGCCCGACAAAGTCGGCTGCTGCGGCTCCAACGAGTAAGAGGAGTGTCAAGCCCTAAAATAAGAATTGATTAATTGATTGAATATGGTTTAATGAACAAGGAATAACGGAAGATAATTGATTTTATAAACAAATCTACTGAATAGTGAATAATCAAATAAATACTAAAGAGAATTGATCATTAAAGGCAATTGATCAACTCATTTTTAAATTAATTAATGTATGTATAATACAGTTTATGAATTTATTAAGGAGCAATAGGTTAATTTTGCTACTATTATTATTATTATTATTATTATTATTATTATTATTATTATTATTAGTAATATTAATAGTATTATTATTATTAGCATTATTATTATCATTCAAGTTTGATGCTTAAGTATAAGGATGATAAATTGCTTGTTTAAACTATATAACTAGATGACCTAGTAGAATTGTGGACAATTACTCGTATTTGGTTTTATTTTAACAAATAGGTTGATACAGGAAGTAGCTATAGCTTACATCTCATCCTCTTATTCCAGTAAACTATAGGTTTGGATACGCGCGTGCGCAAGTTTCCAACTTCCTGAGGTTCAACACTGGGTGCGCCAGAATAACATAAGAACGAATATTAAATTCATAAAATTAAAATTGAATATTTTCTGTATAGAAGATCTGTGGTTATCATTAGTCTGTTATATCATGTTTTAAGAACAAATTGGAATAAGTTTTAAATTAAAATAAAACAAGGTTTTTGTTTTCTGTGACCCCCTGTATTGTATTAAACTGGAAAATGATGGTCTATCATAGCAATGGTTATTGGGGGATGGAGTGCAAAAAATACTTAAAATGAGATATAATAAATTAAAAGGTATAAAAATTATATATCCACCACCACCACCATTCAACTAAAACATATGTTTAGTAATACAATTTTATAAAATATTATATCGCATAAAACCTTAAAATTAAAAACCAGTTCGATGCAAATTTAAATACTTTTTTACAAATATTTTAGATTACAATATGGAATTAAAAAAATAGGTTTGAGAATAAATTGTAACCCTAGAGTGCATTGCTAAATATACTTTCGCTGGTAACCGTGCGCTGTTGCGTGCAGATTTTTATTTGCAAAACTGGCTGAATTATTTTTACCAAATGAGCACAAGGTTGACTTAAATCCAATTTTAAGCTGAAGTTATACATTTTTGGATTTGTTCTCAAATATTTGATTGGCTAAAACAAATCTTTGCAAACTGAGATGAATAATGATAAAAATCCTGTCGTAAATAAATGTTACTTCCCAACCTTATATAAATGTCTGAACACTCGCTTTAATTTGAAATCTGTCTACGCTGCCAAATCATATTGTTGTATACGCCAAACCTAAGTTTGAACTATTCGTGATTGCATACACAGTATCACATAGGACATGGAGGGGTCAAACCTGCACATGTGCATGCACAGAATAGGAGTGGATAGTGGGGCTTAGTGTATGGAGACTGGGGAATGATGTATTATAGTAAGTGGGGACTGGGAAGGTGGTATTTAAGTAAAAGAACGTTAAAAAGATGGACGTTATTGGTTGCTATAGCAGTAGAAGTGGTAGGTTGCATGGGGGAGAAAAATAAGGAAAAAGACAAAGAAGCCGTAAGAAATAAAAAAGTAAAGAAAGGCAAAAGATTAAAAAAACGGAAATGAAGACAAATTGAAATGAAAAAAACCGAAAAGGGAAGGATTCCAGGGCATCATGGTGGATCTCTCCTCTATGTTGCAGATCTACTTGGACCTTGCCCTCATATAAAAATATTAAACAGGGGCGGAAGTTTGAAGATTTGTGATCAGGAAATAAAGATATTTTACACAAATAGATAGATATAAAGATATATAGATAGATAGATAGATAGATAGATAGATATATAGATAGATAGATAGATAAATAGATATATATATAGATAGATATATAGATAGATAGATAGATAGATAGATAGATAAATAGAAAGATATATAGATAGATAAATAGATAGATAGATAAATAGATAGATATATAGATAGATAAATTTGTAATTTCAAGTTTAATGGAAGACAAGAAGCAGATGAAGATCATGAGATCAGGAGATCAGAAGATCAATAAATAACACCAGTTTCAAAGATCAATAAAAAACAAAAGTTTAAAAGATCAGGACACATATTGCATGCATGGAGCGGGAAGGGGGAAGGACCATAGTTCTGATAGAACGGGGGGGATAAGGAAGTGGGACAAGAGGACGTCAAAATAAATGCAGGAAATGCTGGGGAAAGGCATGAAATAAGTCAAGGAAAGATTGCATAGGAAGGACGGCAGAAAAGAGAGCATGAAATAAAGTTATTTTGAAAAAAACGAACCTGTAAAGTTGATAAAAATTGGAAAAAAAATTTAAATTATAATTTTGCTTAAATCCTTGCAACGCAATATTAATATAAAATACTATTTTTTAATGTTTACACAGTTTGCTTAAACAAATATTAAACTGTTTGAGAAGTTGGGACTGTTTATTTTAAAAATATGGTTCTTGGAATTTGCTAAAAATCTAATATTTACTCACATCGCGCAAATGTAAGAAAAACATGTTTTTATGTTTATTTATTTACGAATGTTCGTGAGCTATGACTAATTAGTTTGTAATTTTTCATAAAGATATAATTTAAAGATTTTCTTAACCTCTAATCAAGGGGGAGGGTTAAAGGGGGGGGGGTATGGGTCCGGGCTTATATTGTATGGGTTACAATCAAAGTAAAATACTTGTTAATTTTTTGAAGTATTAAATTCCAAAAAAATTTATATTTCTCTTAAAACTGCAATGTTTGAAGTTTTACATGCATTGTCAAACATTTCTTCTTTAAATTGTTGCCAATCTTAAATTAGAGGGGAGGCGTTGTTTAGGGTTCAAGGAAGGATTTGCTAAGTCTGATTTTTGTGCACGATTTAAGTGTTACAAAAAGAAAATATTATTTTGCACTGAAAGGATATACCCAAATCATTTGTTCAATGTTTTCTTTGTCTGCCTTGTTTCAGGAGATTTACAGTTTTAAGATAATTTCAATGTCAAGCAGTTCATTAGTTGTTTTATGCTGCGTTGAAGTCTATTATGAAGAAAACGGAAGTGAACTGATTTAAGTCAGGATTATTTCATATTTTTATTCAACTACAAAGCACGAGATAATACAATTAAAAAAATCACAATTTACTATGTAGTTTGGACCCGCCTAACCAGAGTAGGTTGTTTTAATTGGTTGGCCCACTATAAACGAATGAGAATTGCAGATAAAAACAATGTACATTGTACATTTTAAACATAAGAATGATAATAAATCAGGTAAAAGGTAAGGAGGAGGTGAGGGAGTATAAAGAAAAGTGAGGATACTCAGCGTAAGGGTTGGAACAGAGGGTAACATAAGTTATTAGAATCATGTTTATGAACTACAGGATGAAGAAGATAGTAAAGACTAAGTTTATCCACATGATACACAGTTTTTTTTTTACAGATATAATTTGCATAACTATCTAAATAGATCTTGGCGACTTTTCTTTTAAACGATTTTGCAGACTTAGTTTCTTTCAGCTCTAATTCAATCGAATTCCATATTTTTGGAAATAAGGCAGAGGGAAAACTTTCTAGGGTTTTAAAGAGAACCCGTTCAAGTTTATATGATTTTGTTCTATTTGGTTCAGCTAAAGAATTAAACATATCCTGAAAGGAAGCTGGAAGGTTTTCATAAAAGTATTTATGCATAAAAGATAGAACACCTAGTTTATTATAATAATTCTAGAAATCTTTTTTAAATTAATCTTTTCAAGGGACTGTAGGTGTTGTTTTAAACTTAATCTCAATTTGTAGAGTGGAAAGTCTGATTCAAAAGAATTCCCTAAACATATTTGTCTGGCAAGAGTAAATTAGCAATCCTAGCAAAAAATTGATTATTTTAACTTGTTCTTCCCTGTTAAATTTACTTTCGGATTTTTGCTGCAGAGAGCTGAAAGGAAATTGTCAAATTTTGCAAAATTCAAGATAGCTAAGCAACGATAACATAAATAACCGTTGTTAAATAGACTTACCACTCTATTAATCGAGAATAAAAAAAAACCCTTTAAGTCATCCTGCCCTTAAATGAGGGATGAAGTGGTTATGGCAACGTTACACAAAATTTGCATTTTACACCCCACCATAAAACAATTCTACTTGTCTAAGTTGAAAAAAATCAAATTTTGTTGTTCATCTGCTAGATTTTTATTTTTTTATATTTTGCTGTTTTATGCTACGTTAAAGTCCCTTTTATAATTTGTTGTTTTATGCTGCGTTAAAGTATTCACTGTGTATACTCCGGTTACCTTCATGTTTAGATGCCCAAGTATATTTTCTACTGATGGTGAATCTTCGCAACACAGGGTTTAAGTAGGTGTTGCCTTCAAACCAGAGTTTAGAAAACCTTGAAACCTTTCTTACATCAATATCTCGCGGGGGACAACATTCTTGCGTCTTTTGAGCTTGGGGTTAATAAGTATGCTTGACAAACTATGTACATTAGAATCATGCATTACATAAATTATAAGTTTAATAAAATTTACATAAAATATCTTTTGCATAAGATACATATGGCAAGAATAACTATAGCAATTTTTAAAATATTGCTTGTGCTTTTATTCAAATTTTTAGTTTTCCATAATTCTTTAATAGATATATTTTTTGCAATGAAAAGGTTATAAGTAAATATATTTATTTGTACATATTTTTTACAAAATATATCTCTCGTTACATTTATTTTAAAATCTTCTTTAAAAAATATATCTCTCAGAAAATATATTTGAATATTTCTTTTACAAAATATATTTCACAATAAATATATTTTCAATTTTTCTTACAAAATATATCTCTGAAGTTTGAAACGAAGTTATTTCCATATTTTCTTTATTTCTTTATAAATGGTTAAAAACTAATGCCTAAAACAAATGGAGTTTTTATATCAAGGAAGGAGGAAAGCTTTAAGTTATTCCTTCCCCTTCCCTTTCATGGTAAACATATTTCAAGTGCCGGCCCGGCTTTTAATCAGCTAGAGCAATGTAAGTACAAAAACAGATTCTATAAGGCAAAACGAAACCAATCAATACGCCAAAAAAGATTTATGTACTTTCCCTCACGGGCAGCCGTAGTACATTTGAATTTCTGAGCCGGGTCAACCTTTCCGGTCCCAGTTTGTACTGTATCGCCCGTACATTGGGTAAATAAAGCAGACACTCAATAAGACTAGCCGGTGCAACAAGGTTGATGCGGTCAGACTTTAGGTTTAATTTACTTTTACTAAAGGTTCAGGGGTGCGTGCTATGGCCTTTTAAATTTTCTTTTTCTTCCCCTCCATTCACATTACCTTCCCTTTCCTTTTCTCTTTTCTCTTTCCCCTCCTTTTCTATTTCTCCTTCCACTTCTCCCCCTTCTTCTCTTTCTCTTCCCTCTCCCTTCCCTTTCCTTAAGACATATTTATCACAAGCTGACACTGTGTTATGTTCAGTACAGAACTGATATCTGTAAACTCACTGTGTTATGTTCAGTACAGAACTGATATCTGTAAACTCAATGTGTTTCCCATTACTTCTTAAAGCTATCAACCTATTCTATATTTTGCACATCAAAATACCTTGAAAAACAAACCGACCTTAACTTGTGCAATTCTATTTAGTTTTTCTTAAAAGGAATTGAATTTATGCCACAAACTCATATATTATAATCCCTATATTTCTGCAAACTAATGGTGTAAACCATTGATATATCAAACTTAAATTATTTGTTCTAACATGATTCGTTGTGTTACAAAGATATAGGGATTAAAAAATCAGAGTTTCTGGCAAAGGATCAATTCCTTTAAAATGTTTTTATAAATATTAATTATTCTTCTCATCTTCTGTTCCCGGCTACTGGACTCAGATTTGGTTTAAGTATGAGGTGTGAATGTGTTTAATGGGGGTAACATCAAACCTAAACCTAAAATTGAATTGTAAGCTCAGATTGGCAGTTAGCACCTCCAGTCTCTATAGTTTACCACGCAACCAATATAAAGAATAAAATAAAAAAGGAAATAAAATATCTGAAGAATTTGGTAAAAGAAGAAAAATATTGTTCAGGAAAACAACAGAAAATAAAAAATAACACTTGTGAAGTTTTTGTCGGAGATTCAATAGAATTTCTGAACTATGCCACGTATCGTTGCTCGACAGCTTTCCGTAGGATCGCGCATCCTTCTTCCCCCNTCTTTCAAATATTCCCGGCATTTTGAATTTTAACTCTTTATAATCCGATTCGGCATTAACTTTCAGTTTTTTTTGCATTAATTCCATTTGTCAAACAATTAGATTAAAAAAGTATTCTCAAGCCTCCCCCCCCTCCTCCCCATCTTTCCTACATTGAACTCAGTCCTGAGTATTAATTCTGTTTGAGAGACATTAAGATACACAGAACAAAACTTAACACAGACAGCTAGACTAGACAATAGATATAAACCAACCAACAATAAAACAAACACCAAACATATACTTAACATACACCAAACATATTCTTAATATACACCAAACATATTCTTAATATACACCAAACATATACCTAACATACACCAGACATATACTTAGCATACACCAAACATATGTTTAACAAACACCGAACATATTTTTAACATACACCAAACATATACTTAGCATACACCAAACATATTTTTAACATACACCAAACATATACTTAACATACACCCAACATATTCTTAACATACACCAAACATATTTTTAACGTACGCCGAACATATATTTAACATACACCAAACATATACTTAGCATACACCAAACATATTTTTAACATACACCAAACATATACCAAGCATATACCGAACATATATTCAACATACACCAAACATATACTTAGCAAACACCAAACATATTTTTAACATACACCGAACATATACTTAACATACACCAAACATATACTTAACATTCACCGAACATATACTTAACATACACCGAACATATATTTAACATACACCTAACATATACTTAACAAACACCGAACATATATTTAACATACACCTAACATATACTTAACAAACACCGAACATATATTTAACATACACCGAACATATACTTAACATACACCAAACATATACTTAACATACACCAAACATATTTTTAACATACACCGAACATATACTTAACATACACCCAACATATACTTAACATACACCAAACATATACTTAACATACACCAAACATATTCTTAACATACACCGAACATATACTTAATTGCACTTACTATACATATACTTAACACACACCAAACATATTTCTAACATACACCGATCAAATATTTAACATATACTTAACACAAACCAAACAAATTTCTAACATACACCGATCAAATATTTAACATACACCAAACATATACTTAACACAGCATACCATATTTCAAACTTAGACTGCTTGATTTAACAAAATTCATAGTTCAGAATAACTAAGGTCAAACTACATTGTGTTGCAAAGATAAAGGGATTATGCAATTTGAGTTTGTGAACAAGACTCAATTCCTTTAACAAAAGCAATATAAAATTACTCCTGATTAATGCTGGACACCATGATGGGCTTAAATATTGTATGAAATATATTTGATAAATTCCCCATCCTCAACTAAGCTTTCGATGCATTCAGCAGTAATTTACAGTACACTGATCGAATATAAATTAGCGTTTAGTGGACAAGTGTCTCTGTCGTTGTCGAAGGTTGGGACTAGTATACCGTATAGTCGAAGGTTGGGACTAGTATACCGTATAGTCGAAGGTTGGGACTATTATACCGTATAGTCGAAGGTTGGGACTGTTATACCGTTCTTTTTTCGAAATCGTGTTTTTTAATTCCTTTTCAAACTGTAGGCACAAAGCATTTGCCTACTTAATATTAAACAAGATATATTTAGATGAACTTTCTGATCAATCAGGGGCGGATACAGGATTTAAGTGAGGGGGGGCAATATTTTTTAGGAATAAAAAAATGAACAAATAGGAACAAAAAATCGTCGCGAAAATTTTTTTTGACTTAAAAGCCTCAAAAAGAGTCAAAATTAATGACTAAGGACTAAAAAACTAGATTTTTAACTTTTATGAACAAAATTAACGAATTAGAACATGGATTTAGGAACAATTAAAAGATTGTTCAGGAATTAGGAACAAAAATAAATGATTAGAACAGGAATTTAGGAACAATTCCCTTCTCTCTCCAATATATAACTAATTCTAAAATAGGCAGCCAAATCGGGATCCATATTAATTTTCGTTGCTAAGAATACTCGACATTTTTTGCACTTCTTTTAATAAGCCCATTGCAGGTTTGGCTCTTTTTCGTGTTTTTGCTTTGATATAAAGTTTAAACATTGTATAGAAGAGGTGTAGGCTTTGTAATCATGTGTGTTTTTACAGTGTACGCTTTATTCAAGATGACTTGGAGGATTTTGATATGTCATGACATATATATACTGTATATTACACCGGTACAATACCATTTAAGAATTCAAATACAAACACCTTTTGCAAGATATTTAAGTTGCAAAATTGTTCCAACATCAGAGCTAGCATAATAAAGTAAAGACAGAAAGCAGTTTGCTAAATTATTTGCAATAGGTTTATTGCTAAAATACGGTTTACTGCCTATAATTTCCAACTACACACTAATAAAAACTACTTACAGAGTTGTTTAACATTTTTATCAAATAAATGTGCAAAATGTCATCTCATACATTGGGTTGCACATTTATCAATTATTTTTCCCTAACTAAACCAATTTAGTCCTTAATACCTTTATGTTATTAGCTATTTTTTAATCATGTAAATTATTTATTAAAAAACAAGAAAACTAAGGATAAAGGGATTTGAAAATTTTTGTTTGTGGCAAAGACTCAATTCCTTTCTTGATTCTTTTAGTTTCAAACCTTGATACATCACTTGGAATTTTTTTCATATTTTTTCAAACTATTTTTTGTTTGTATATAGTTTATGTGATTTTCTAAATAATATTTCGTTAGCGCTGGATTTCCGAACATTCCTGGAAAATATGAAAATGTCGTCATTATTATCAAAAATCCTCGAAACAGGAATAAATGTTTTCAAAAGTATCTCTCAGATCATTAAAAAAAAATATTATGAAATATCAACTATTTACGAATGCGTCGAAAAATAATCGATGATTATTGGTTGTAATATCTAAATAATTTGTTTGAAATTAAATTGATTTTTACGATCTGAGTTGAATGTTGCAACTTTCTGTATTTGTATGGACATTCTCCGGTATGAATCGTTTATAACCATTTTCTCCTTATTAACACAACAGATAGAAATAAGATTAGTAGCGATCATTTTTGCGAACACTCCCTTAAGCATTTGTGCACACCTTACGAATCAATATACATGTACAGTATTTTGTTAGTGTAAAGTGTACAATGTATGTACGTACAGTGCATATATAGTATTTTGTTTGTGTACTGTGTACAATGTGTGTACACTGTACAGTTCATGTACACTCTACAGTGAGCATTACATGTATAAAATACATGTGTATAAAATACATGAAAGTTAGAGCTGAATTACAGACTATAGGTAGATGGGAGTGCCACGTGTCTAAAATCCAACGTGTGGAGAGAACCTACAGTGAGTAATGTTTAAGCAAAAGTACTAAAGAGACTTAACTCGAGTCTTTACAACATTATGATGTATAATGCATGTGTACCCTTTTACAGCACAAAGTATAAGTCTGTAAATATAATGGTCCTGAAGTTTGCTAAAACTAGAACTATGATAGATCGTTTTCTATGGATTTACCCTTCTAATTACTATACCAAATCCTTTGAATTACTTGTTTTTGAATGCAAAAAAGTTGTAAGTTCCTGGTCTCAAAATTAAGAGTTCGTCACAAAACAAATTTAATTATCTGGCCCACAACTGACCAAAATTATCAACAAATCAAATATGTTTTGATGAACAGTCAATGGCACCGCACAACAAGGAGTTGCAGAATCCCCATGATCATGAAGAATTAAAAGCTCTTTACTTGAATATATAATCATCAAACCTCCAGTTAATTTGTACATCTAAAATTCACAGAAGTTTGTCCCTTTAAAGGAAGCGTTCGCGAAAAATGAAAGGGGGTATAGGCTTCAGTCGAAAAAAAATCTATGGTGATCGTTGCTAATCTTACTTCTATCTGTTGCGTCAACAAGGAGACAATTGTTAAAAACTACTCATTCCGATAACCGTAGCGTCCATACAAAATCAGAAAGTTGCAATATTCTACTCAGATTAAAAAGATTTAATTCAAAACAAATCATTCAGATATGAGATATTACAACCATCAAATTTTATTTGACGTACATAGTTGATCATTTCATAATATTTCTATTTGTTTTTTATATGAATATGACGCAATTTAGACAACGATTAGTTAGCCACAAGGTGTCTCTGCTCTCGATGTTTCTGCATGTATTCACCTGGGAGATACACCCAGCGGACAAAACTCGTCGTTTGAAATGCATTGTATATGAAACAAGTAAAACATATTATGAAATATTAACTTTATACGAACGCGTCGAATAAAATTCCAATAAAATCGAATAAAATTCGATGATTAAAGGTTGAAATATCTAAATGATTTTTTTACGATCTGACTCTGGGTCGAATATTGCAATTTCCTGATTTTCTCCTTACAGACTCAACAGATAGAAGTAGGATTAAAAGCGATGACCATCGAATTTTTTTCGATGCAAGTCTTTACCCCTTTTCATTTTTCGCGAACACTCCCTTTAAAGATACAAAGATTGACTTCCTTAATTCTATGAAACTGCGGCCCACACCCTTTATTTGAGTGACTTCAGAAATCAAGAAGCAAGCCGGGGGGGTATTATAATCCCTATTCTTCTGGAAGTGGATGGGGCGGGGGAATATTCTAATCCCTATTTTTTTTAAGTAAACGGGGGAGATGTACTAATCCCTATTCTTCTGAAAGTGGAAGGGGAGGGCCTATTCTTATCCGTATTCTTCTGAAAGTGGAAGGGGTGATATTCTATTATCCTAATCTCTATTCTTCTGAAAGTGGAAGGAGGATGGGGTTTATCATAATCTCTATTCTTCTGAAAGTGGAGGGGAGGGGTTATTCTTATCCGTATTCTTCTGAAAGTGGAAGGGGAGGGGTTATTCTTATCCGTTTCTTCTGAAAGTGGAAGGGGTGATATCCTATTATCCTAATCTCTATTCTTCTAAAAGTGGAAGGGGAGGGGTTATTCTTATCCGTATTCTTCTGAAAGTGGAAGGGGAGGGGTTATTCTTATCCGTATTCTTCTGAAAGTGAAAGGGGAGGGGTTATTTTTATCCGTATTCTTCTGAAAGTGGAGGAGCGAGGTATCCTTATCCTAATCTTCTGAGAGTTGAAGGGGGAGTACTCTAATCCCAATTCTACTTAATAAAATCAATCAATTCACCATCAAATCTGGGTAGAATTGATGGTGAATATATTTGTAATTTGTATGTCACTTGTCATAGGAGGATTTAAACTTGACTTGACTTCTAAAAATTGACACATATCACCATAAATGTCCATTTTACAATGAAATTAAACCATTTTTGGAAATTTAGCAAATCCTTATTGCATTTCTGTAAATTTGCAAATTTAGCTTGTAATTTGTGTTTGGTTTGGAAGAGCGGAGAATAATTTGCAGTATTTACTTAAATCATGTTTATTTCATGATATACTAATTAAACGATGCAATCTAGATGCAAACATTATTGCAAGTTTATAAGGCCTGGTAGATTGTCTATAGGATTAAGATTACATGGATGGAAGGCTGTGTGAGGGGGGTACGGGGAGCTAGGGGGGAAGGTTAATATTGTTAGGGTGTTTTATGAAAAATACAGTGGTGGATC
Organism: Eurytemora carolleeae; assembly: GCF_000591075.1. NCBI lineage: Eukaryota > Metazoa > Arthropoda > Copepoda > Calanoida > Temoridae > Eurytemora > Eurytemora carolleeae. The sequence goes on along the minus strand of NW_019396376.1, from coordinate 58,992 downwards.
CCCTTTTATTTAATTCTAACTTCAACCAATTTTGCCACATAAATTTTACTAGAAGATGTCCCGTTTTGCCTTGAATAGTTAGTATATCTACCATACCTAGCCAGAAACTCTCTTTAAGTGGTGAACATAATAAAAATACTCCCTTGAACTTGCACAATTCGCACAATTAGTGAAATGACCATGAGTTTACAGTGATGCAATAATTAAAACAGATTTTTAAATATTTTCTAGTAGTAGACTTTAAGTCCCTTAACTTTTTATTTTTTTTATCCATTTTCTTTGTTTCCTCCTTTCCCCTTCCCCTCCCCCTCGCGAAAAACTGTGTCTATCCCTCCCCCACGGCCCAAACACACAAATGAAACAAATTAAAGGACAAGACAAAGTGATAAAATCTGCCTAGTGTAGCGAGATCGTGCAGACTTTAAATTGCGATAAATATCTTAGAATCAGTACTCATGTACAAACATATCCTACCTATCAGTACTCATGTACAAACATATCCTACCTACCAGTTCTGATGTAAAAACATATCCTACCTACCACTGACCAGTACTCATGTACAAACATATTCTACCTTCCAGTAATCATGTACAACCATATCCTACCTACCAGTACTTATGTACAAACATATTCTACCTACCATTAGTCATGTACAAACATATCCTACCTACCAGTACTCATGTACAAAAATATCCTACCTACCAGTTCTGATGTACAAACATATCCTACCATACCACTGACCAGTACTCATGTACAAACATATTCTACCTTCCAGTAATCTTGTACAACCATATCCTACCTACCAGTACTTATGTACAAACATATCTTACCTACCAGTACTTATGTAAAAACATATCCTATACTTAAATGCANTCTTACCACTCACGTGTTTTTTATTATTATAGTTATTATTATCATAATTAGTAGTAGTAGTATTATTATTGTTGTTGTTGTTATTATTACTACAACCCTCACCAATCCTTCTTCCTCCCTTATCCCCCTACTTTCCTCCTCTCCCCCTCCCCCTTCTTCCTTCCTCATTCGTCCTCACTGCCCCTTACAGAGTTGATCATCAATCATTTGCTGGCTGGTTAGGAACCTAGGAACCTAGGAACCTATGAGCTTGTTGGTTAGGAACCTAGGAACTTGTTGGTTAGAAACTGGTTGTTTAAGAACCTAGAATCTAGGAACACCTACTCCATAGGAAGTTCTTGAAACGTATCTATCCAGGTCCAACCCGTCCGCTACCAAAGTCAACCAGGACACAACACCTGGCTCTAAATGCCACACAGGGACACAAGCCTAGCTATCAACAAGAAACTTCCCATGCTCCCTCTCCTTGTCTATCCTCACGTTCCTCGCCTCCTCTGAGGTGCTACTCTTCAATCCTAAATGATGGGGACGATTCGACCTGGTTAATATTAACACAGGGTTTATGATTACTCTCTCGCAGTAATGTGATAATTTACTTCAGAACCATCTACTTAAAAAAAATATTTTTTTTATTATTTTTTTATTTTTTCTTGACAATTCAGTTGTCTGAATAAACAAAATAGATGACAACTTCAGTAAGATCAAAAACGACTATAACATTCTGACTTAAAAAGTTGGTAATACTTCTAAAAAAGTTGGAGGGGCAATACAGATAGTTGTTAAGTTATTCACTAATATAGGGTCTAAGTCCTGGATAGTGATTGTACTCAGGAATATGCTGAGATTATGTCAAGATATTCCTGAGGAACTCTTGAGAAAATCTTGGGAATAGTTCCCAGCAAAATTCCCAGGAATTGGTTCTTAAGAACGTTTCTCTGGAATTTCCCAAGCATTTCCAAAAATTTTGTGAACATTTTCTCCGTGGTTTCCGGCAGAATTTTCGACAAGAAAGTTCCTGGAGTTGGTTACAAGAAATTCCTTGGATAGAGTTATGAGAATTTCCTCGGAATGGGTTACAAGAAATTCCTCGGAATAGCTGTCAACATTTTCACTGGATTTTCTTGGGAATTTCAGAGGATTTTCCGCAAAATTGTTACTTAAATTGTTACCTAGGAGCTGATTGGTTAGGAACCTAGGAACTGGTTGGTTAGGAACCTAGGAACTGGTTGGTTAGGAACGTAGGAACTGGTTGGTTAGGAACGTAGGAACTAGTTGGTTAGGAACCTAGGAACTGGTTGGTAAAGAACCTGGGAACTGGTTGGTTAGGAATCTAGGAACTGGTTGGTTAGGAATCTAGGAACTGGTTGGTTAGGAACTTAGAAACTGTTTGGTTAGGAACCTAGGAACTGGATGGTTAGGAACCTAGGAACTCGTTGGTTAGGAACCCAAGAATTGGTTGGTTTATGAACCTAGGAACTGGTTGGTTTAGGAACCTAGGAACTGGTTGTTTAGGAACCTATAAACTGATCGTCTAGGAACCCAGGAACTGGCCGATTATGAAAAAGGAAACTGCTTAGTTAGGAACCAGGGACATGGGTTGGTTAGAAACCTAGGAACTGGTTAATTAGGAACCTAAGAACTGGTTTGCTAGGAACCAAGGAACTGGATGGTTAGGAACCTAGGAACTGGTTGGTTAGGAACCTAGGAGCTGGTTGGCTAGGAACCAAGAGATGACGTATAAGTTTTTTTTCTGAGTTAATATGCTTCTTGGTCCTTCCTATGCCTTTTCCTCTTCATCAGAGCGTTTTCTACCCCTATACCCCTATACCCTTAGACGAATGCCCCCTCCCTTTTTAATCCTCCTCCCCTCCCTTCCACCTCTCCCCCTTCCCCTCCCCTCCACCTTCACCCTTTCCCCTCCCTCTCCACTTCCCCAACCTAACGCCCAAAGCTAACCAAGCCCAACCCTTTTTTTATAATAGCGTCAATTCTACTATTTGTTTAAATCTTCCTCAATGGCAACCTATGGTGCCTGGTCAAACAATCTTCACAATTGATTATATTACAATATCAAACATCCTTTAACACTATACAGACTGGGTTGGATTAAGGCGAGTTTGGGGGACTGGGGGTAGTCTGACTGATGATTTTATTTTATTTTGCCTGGTATAATGCCTAGTAAACTGCCAAAAGTATACTGCCTAGTATACTGCCTAGTATACTGCCTAGTATACTGCCTAGTATACTGCCTAGTATACTGCCTATAGTATACTTCCTATTGTTTATTACCCACAGATGATACTATATTGTTTAAAGTACTGTCTGGTTTAAAGGAACACATAAGTTGTAGAATTATGTAAAATCAAATAATCTAAGTTTAAAATATCAAATTCAATATCAAACTTTAAATTTGTGACAAAGATTCAATCTAAATCTGTTTTGCACGTTTTTAAAATTGATGAAAACTCCCTAAATTAAAGAAATATTCCAGTTAGTCTAACTAACTATTTAAAATATTTCTTGATGTCTATTAAGCTTAGATGCAGGATTGTGATTTTGTCATATTTCGAGTTCTAGATCCTCTTTAAAGTCTCATCTTTTGTGTTAACACAAGTGTATGACTAGTTTTAACAAGGAAATAGCTAGAGATAAGAGTCAAAGAGAGAGAATAAGCTTGTGTTAACCCTATTTCGACTGAGGGGGGGGGGGCACTGTGACCCACCCTCCCAATCGTTTTTTGCGATAACTCAAAAAGTATTGGTCTGAGGCTGTTCAAATTTTTTGACTTTACTAACTAATGCCCAACACATTAGGCCTTTCATACCTACTGCCTGAGTTCTGAAGCATACTGCCTAAATGCCTTATTTCATCAATGTCAGACTAAATCTAAATTTAGACCTTCATCCAGTCCTTGGAATAGTAGGAATAGTTTTAAATCTAAATTTAGACCTTCATCCAGTCCTTGGAATAGTAGGAATAGTTTAAAATCTAAATTTAGACCTTCATACAGTCCTTGGAATAGTAGGAATAGTTTTAAATCTAAATTTAGACCTTCATCCAGTCCTTGGAATAGTAGGAATAGTTT